>NC_142529.1:27161594-27281594 GCF_964205215.1 Stylophora pistillata
CCATAGTCAATTATAAATAACAAACTAAAATTACAGTACTTGATATTAAAATAAAGGTCCAAAGTAAAACTGAACGGTACGATGACTTTTAGTTTATAATTAACATTGTTATTCCTTTTCTTATTATATTTATTATTATCTTTATTATTATTTTCATCATTATTATCAATAATGTTATCATATTAATTAGTTCTTATTTCTAACTTAGAACAGACTCCCCTTAACAGGTGTCAACTTCTACCGGCTCCATACAAACGACTCATTCACGACATAAACATTACAAACGAACTGAACTGAACGGCCTAACTTTACTGACGAATCGAAACAGACCAATCACGACCGACTTACGCCACTTGAGTCTTACCGCCAATAACATCACGGTAAAACCGCCTCCCGGTTAGCTCAATGGATAGAGCGCTAGACTGTAGTGCGGGAGGTCGAGGGTTCGAGACCCGGACCAACACTCAAGGTCTTAAAATAATTGAGAAGAATTTTCTACCTTTCTATAACATCAAGAAATGGTTAGATATTCTAGTCTTCTCGGATAGGGACGAATAAATGGAGGTCCCGTCTCCTGCAGGGTTGGGGCAGGAAACGTTAATTTCCCACACACGAGATTACTGAGTGATGGATGTCCTCCCCTGGGGTGGGATGGGTGGGTTAGAACAGCAGGTTCACATCAGCTATTACAGCTGCCAATTAATCAACCTGCTTAAACAAATAAATGAACTTCAAGCTTCAATCATTTTACACGAACTGAAATAAGAACATTCTACTGACAACAACTATTCACTTGACTCTGATGATGACTTCCGCACAGGTTGTCGAAACGTCAGTCACTACCACCGACAACAGTCCTTCTCAGGACTACACTCACCCCGACGATCACACCACACTTTAAAATGTTACCCCCGGGTTCAAACCATTTACTGCAGTATTATTATTGTTATAATTTTCTTATTCGTTATAATATCATCATTTTAAATAATATTTTTAACATCATCACTGTTAATGTCACTCGTAACACTGAGTGGATCGATTTCCGACCTCGACCCTAGACTAATTTGTTATTAAAAGGGAATGTTCGTGAAGTTTCTATGGCACAGGAAGAATGTTAGGGTACAAGTACCTGCCGCATACATGACACCTTGTGTACATGTAACAACCAAGCTTTTACCTTATCCCAACTACTGTCAAACTGGGGAAATAATTACAAAAGTGTCACCACGCTCTCTCGTACGCGACTGAAATGATTTTTTAGAGGGATAATCCTAAATAATTTTAATAGCTTGAAGCGAGGGCATGGTTGAATTTTGAAGGAAAATAGGTGAAATAGCCCAAAGTATTAATTTGGTTATGTGGCATTTCGCACCTGTCGAGTAATTGTTTCTGTTTCCAATTTTAGTCGGATGTTGGGTGCAAAGAAAAAAACCGGTAATGGGCTGTTATTTACGAAGTCTGCGTTCAAATAGTTTCCGACTAAGTATTAACCTTTCATGTCGAATATTCAAGTTTCTGAGTAAACGTAATTGAGCAAAGCAGGTCAGTTACGTGATCGTGGCTTGGCGGGTGTTGTCAAGAAAAAAATGTCTCTCTTCAGATGCAATTACAAAAAGGCATTAGAAAAAAAACAAAAAACAAAACAAAACAACTGTTTATGAAGTCACGAAATGCTAAAAAAACAGTTTCTAGCCTAAATACTGTCTCTCAACTCCAAGAAATGTGATAGCGTTGGGTAGAATTTCATTTAAAATCTCCTTTTCAGAAAACGGTAAGTTATTATTTCTCTTTTTAAGCTCGATCGCTCGCTTGAAATTGATTTTCGGAAGCAGAATATAAATAAAGGAAGAAATATTTTAAATTTACGCGTATTATCTACATTATTTGAGACATTTTGCTTCAAAGGAGATACTTTTTTTATGCCGTAAGAACTGACACAGTTTCACAAACGTCTGGTATGTCTTAAATGCTAAGTAAGACCTACACTAGACATGTAGGTTTGGCAAAAACCTTTATTAGATGATAAAACTTCCTGTTTTTTTCATGTGAAGGCACTTTGCTGAGAAGCTTTCCCGGTGTAGAAGTTTGGTAGCACTCTTTCATATAGAAAAAGCAAACAAAGGAAAAGTTCGCACCATTTAAGGCTTAAAATTAATGATATCACTTATGGTTACGTTCTGTTCTTTTTAATAAAGACTTTTAAGTAAAATGTAACTTATGGCGAAAAAGTCCAGAGAAATTATAAGGAATCTAATAAGCTGCTAGTTACGCAGAAACTGGTTCCTCTCAAGGATGACAAAAAATGCAAAACACAGCGATACAATGGGATAAAAAGTGATATGCATCTTCATAAAAAGACAGTTTTCAACCACATTTAAAATGTGGTAACTGTTTTTGAAGTCAATATTCTGGATCTTAAAATGAAAGGAAGTTATAGGTGGTTTTGGTGCACAGGAGTATTCTAAAAGAAATGTTGCATGTTGCAATTTTTTAGATAAATTCAAGGAAAAAGGTAACGAACGTTTACTAAGCTTCGCTATAATGACGACAATAGATTTAAAAGGAGGTGGATCACAACTTCAAATATTTCAAGAAGAGCAATGCTCCCCCTCTTTGGTGGATGGGCTTGAACAAAAATCAGTTTCGTTCTTGGCGGTGCACATTCTCCTCTCGGTGACCGCTTTTCTTGGCAATTTCCTTATCCTTGTTGCCCTTCAAAAGGAATCTTCCCTTCATCCGCCGTCCAAACTGTTGTATCGTAGTCTGGCCATAACTGACCTGTTGGTTGGTCTTGTTAGTGAGCCTCTCTATGTTACTTATTGGATATTCTTGGTTCAGGAAAACTGGAGTCTTTGTCAATACGCAAGCAACGCAGCGTACATAGCAACCTATGCATTATGTGGAGTGTCTTTGATGACGATGACAGCCATAAGCGTAGACAGACTTCTCGCCCTGTTGTTGGGGCCGAGATACAGAAAAATTGTAACGTTGAAACGCACATACATCATTATAGCTACTATCTGGGTTATGTCCACTGTCGCTGCTACATGCTTCAAGTTAGATCATCGTATAACGCATTGGTCTGTACATATATCTATACCATTTTGCCTAGGTATCACAATCATCTCGTATATTAAGATTTTCCGCACTCTTAATCGTAATCAGGCACAAGTAGAAGGTCGTTTTCATCAACAGCCGGGCCAACTGAATGCACTGAACATAACCCGATACAAAAAGGCAGTGTACATTGCTTTGTCGGTGCAGTTAGCATTAGTAATTTGTTATGCACCATACTCAATGATGGTAGTTGTAATCGCAGACAGTAAAACACATTCGTCACACTTAGTATTAATATGTAAACTAGCTGTTGTCTTAGTTTACTTTAACTCGACATTAAACCCGTTTCTTTACTGCTGGAAGATTAGTGAAGTAGGACAAGCGGTAAAGTAGACAATTAGAGATGCACTATGCTGAGGTTACAAATGATAATATGTGATTGCATGAGCAGTAATCGTGCATTGAAAAACTCAATGTACTTGTTTCAGTTCCATTGAGAACAGCCAAGGAAAGGTCGAGAAAAGAAAAACTCATTTTACTGACTGTACTATAGTAGAGAAACGTCTCTGGCTGGCATTCTTATGATAAAAAACGTCTTGAAAACGTCTTGCAAACGTATAGAAACATGTTATTGAGAAATTATAACAGAAGAAAATCAAATTCATTCCCTTATAACGATCAAGTTTCGACCAGGATCACAATGCTGTTGTCACAAGAGACCATTATGATGCGAATGTTCTTGTAGCTTTTGCCTTAAATCCGTGTGTAGCGTTATAAGATAACATACAAAAGAATGGGAAATCGCAATAACGATAGCATTTTGTTTCCCTTATTTATTATTGTTGTTTTTTCATTTTTAAGGCAAACATACATTATGGTGGAGCAGTCTAGGTACTTTTACAGAATCGTATAAGCTGCGAATTACTGAGAAATTGGATTCTCTAAAATAAAAGCAAAACCCAGCCATACAATTAGATAAAAAGTAACATGTATCTTTAAAAAACAGACATTTTTCATCTCCATTTCAAAACAAGAAACACTGCCTTCCGTTTATTTGGATCTTGGTACCAAATTAAGGTTTGGAAGTGTGGGTGAAGTCTAAATTAAACATTCCTTGCTGCAATTTTTAGCGGAGCCCATACTCATAGAAAAAGGTAGTAAAAACAGTTACCCATCAAGCAGAAAAAAGTTGGTGGAATTACCAAAATTTGATAGGTTATGACTGTGCATCCGTGCGTACAAGGTGCTACTTTCAGCTTGAGCGGCTGACTGCATTGCAGGCTCGAAACTAGTCAGGGGAACGGAGAAGGGGACCTCAAATTTGACCTAACTTTAGCCCCAAACCCCTCTCTGTCTAATCGTTTGAGAACAAAGTTACATTTATGAAGTAAAAGCCCCACTATAGCAGAGTCCATGGTGAAATTCATTTGGCAGCACAATTCACCAATGAAGTTTTATAGCACTTTCAAAATGCCACCTAGCAGGGTGAATGCTTGGTGCACCATAGGCCACAGACGGGACCCCCTTCTGAAACTCCAGAACAAACAGTCAGAGAAGTGAGCGAAAGAGGCTTTTGAAAATATCTTGTCACACTCAACTTCTGTGCTAAGTTTCAGCCAAATCGGTTGACTACCACTTTTGGCCCCTGGAACACTTTCTCAGACAGGGACACTTAGGGCAAATAGCAAGTTGCTTAGTTTTCTTTAACTTGACACTAAACCCGTTTCTTTACTGCTGGAAGATAGGTGATAAGACAAACAGTAAAGCAAACAAATGGACAATCACTTTGTCCAGGAGTTAAAGGGCTTTTGACATTTGTTATCTAATTTTTAGAGATTCAACCAGAGATTGTCCGTAGACAACCTTTTTGAAACCACCTATATGTTTGATTCGTACCATCATGCCCTCTCCCACGTGACTGAAATGACTTTTTAGAGGGATAATCCTAAATAATGTTAATAGCTTCACGGGAGTGCATGGTTGAATTTTAAAGGAAAATAAGTGAAATAACCTAAAGCATTAATTTGGTTATGTGGCATTTCGTACCTGTCGAGTAATTGTCTCCGTTTCCAATTTTCGTCGGATATGAGGCGCTAAGAAAAAACCCAGTAAGGGACTGTCATTTACGAAGTCTGCGTTCAAATAGTTTCCGATTTATTAACGTTTCATGTCGAATATTCAAGTTCAGCTTCCTGAAGCTGATCATCATTTTAAAGGTCTTTATAAATAAAAGCTGATACCAACAATTTATTATTTATCGTATCAAGGACACTTTTTCTTAGTATTGGTAGCTTTTGCACTATGGTGTAAAAGCACAAAGTTTTATATTTCTACCTGGTAGTGCAAATTCATTCGAAAATTAAAGTTAACCAGTGAGATTGACACGTAGTTTTGACGCAGAACAATTTTAGGTGATAAAGATCCCTGCCTCACCAATTATGAAAGATAAATTGCAAGAAAATCTTCCTTGCGGGAAAGAATATTTCTATCGTTCATGATGCTGCAAAATAAAGATATTCAGTGGATCTATGGAGGGATCTTTTAGAGTTTATAGACGGGATAATATGACATAGCATTACCTGTTGAAATTCATAAATGGTGATATTTAAAGCTACTGGGAAGAAATTGGTATCTCTTGTAACAGAATAAGCATTATTTAATACATGAGTGAACGTTGCTGAGGACGTTTCTGGGTAAGTGTAATTAAACAGAGTGAGGTTTACGTGATCGTAGCCTGGCAGGTGCTGTCAAGGAAAAAATATCTCCAGATTCAATTGCAAAAAGGCATTAGAAAAAAAAAAACAATTGTTTATGAAATGCTGGAGAATATTTTCTAGCCTAAATATTGTCTCTCGACTTCAACAAATGTAGTAGTCTTAGGCAGAATTTCATTTAAAATCTCCTTTTCAGAAAACGGTAAGTTATTATTTCTCTTTTCATGCTCGGTCGCTCGCTAGAAATTGATTTTCGGAAGCAAGCTATAAACAAAGGAAGAAATATTTTATATTTACGCGTACTATCTGCATTGTTTGAGATATTTTGCTCCAGAAGAGTTTTTGCTTATGCCATAGTCAAATTACGACACCAGAGCCAAAAATGCCTGATATGTCTTAAATACTAAGTAAGACCTGCACTAGACATGTAGGTTTGGCAAAAACCTTTATTTGGGAATAAAACTTCTTGTTTTTTTCATGTGAAGACAATTTGCGGAGAAGCTTTCCAGGTGTAGAACGTTGGTCGCACTCTTTCATATAGAAAAAAAAAAACAACAACAACAACAACCGAAAAGATCGCACCATTCAAGACTTACAATTATTGATATTACTTATGGTTACGTTCTGCTCTTTTTAATAGAGACTTTTAAGTAAAATGTAACTTATGGCGAAAAAGTCCAGAGAAATTAGAAGGGATCTAATAAGCTGCTAGTTACGCAGAAACTGGTTCCTCTCACAGGTGACAGTAAATGCAAAACACAGCGATGCGATCGGATAAAAAGTGACATGTATCTTAATCAAACAGACAGTTTTCACCTACATTTGAAATGTGGTAACTATGTTTTTGAAGTCAATATTCTATATTTTAAAATCAAAGCAAGGTATAAGGGGTTTTTTTTCGTAGGAGTGGTCTAAATAAAATTTTGCTTGTTGCAATTTTTAGATAACTTCAAGGAAAAACGTATAATGAGGACAAAAGATTTAAAAGGAGGTGGATCAAATACTCAAACATTTCAAGAAGAGCATTGCTCCCCCTCTTTGGTAGGTGGGCTTCAACAAGAATCAGTTTCGTTATCAGCGGTGCATATTCTCCTCTCGGTGACCGCTTTTCTTGGCAATTCCCTTATCCTTGTTGCCCTTCGAAAGGAATCTTCCCTTCATCCGCCGTCCAAACTGTTGTATCGTAGTCTGGCCATAACTGACCTGTTGGTTGGTCTTGTTAGTGAGCCTCTCTATGTTACCTATTGGATATTCTTGGCTCAGGAAAACTGGAGTCTTTGTCAATACGCAAGGGACGCATACCACATAACAAGCTATGCATTATGCGGAGCGTCTTTGATGACGATGACGGCCATAAGCGTGGACCGGCTTCTCGCCCTGTTGTTGGGGATGAGATACAGACAAATTGTAACGTTAAAACGCACATACATCATTGCAGCTACCCTGTGGGTTATACCCACTGTCGCTGCTTTATTCATCAATTTATATCATCGTATAACGAATTGGTATGAATATATAGTTATACCATCTTGCCTAGTTATCACAATCATCTCGTACACAAAGATTTTCCGCACTCTCAATCGTCATCAGTCAGAAGTGCAAGGTCGTGTTCAACAACAGCCGAGCCAACCAAATGCACTGAATATGGCGCGATACAAAAAGGCAGTGTACAGTGCACTTTGGGTGCAGTTAGCATTAATTGTTTGTTATGCACCATACTTTATAGTGGCAGTTGTAATCGCTGAAAGTAAAAGATATTCATCACACTTAGTGGTATTAAGGGGAGCAGCAGGTATCTTAGTTTACTTCAACTCGACATTAAACCCGTTTCTTTACTGCTGGAAAATTAGTGAAATAAGACAAGCGGTAAAACAGACTATTAGAGAAGCACTATGCTGAAGTTAGAAATAATATTATGTGATTGCACGACGCAGTTATCGCGCATAGAAAAGTTCAATGTACTTGTTTCAGTTCCATCGAGAACAGCTAAAGAGAAGTCGAGTAAAAAAAACTCATTTTACTAAATGTATTAAAGTGGAGGAAAGTCTCTGGTTAGCCTTCCTGATGATAAACAACGTATTGCAAACGGATAGAAACATGTTCTTGAGAGGTAGATAGGAGATGGGATTTTTTTCCTATCTTTTTAAAAATAGCGTTAGTCAAATAAAGATTTAGGAGAGACTTTTCAGCTTCAAAAAGTAGGCAGTTTGCTGTAAGAGCCGCTTTACAAGTCAGCCAGTAAGCGAGCTCAACATTTTTATCATGTGGTAATCCTTAAATCAATTTACTTTTTTTTTAAAATCAAACTTAACCATGATTATCACTGTTTCTCATGGAGTTGTCTTCAAAGTAACAATCTTTATCCAAAGAGAAATTTACTGAAATTACAGCCGAAGAAAATCAAATTTATTCTCTTATTTTGGTCGGGTCTCGACCGGGATCAGAATGCCGTTGCTACAGGAGACCATTATGATGAAAATGTTCTTGTAGCTTTCGCCTTTAATCCGAGTGTAGCGTTTCAAGATAGCGCACAAAAGAAAAAAGAAATCGAAATAACGATCGCTTTACAATCACTCAATCGCAAAATGATGAGGTGCGTATAATGACATGTCGATCTTGGGTTCAGAATACCGCAGGCACGCAGTTAGGCATTACACGAGAGCGTGAACTTCGACGAGAAACTAATTCTTAGCTAACATATTAGCGAATTATGCGAGAAGGCCAGTCAAAGGGTGGGCGTTCTCGCCAGGTTTAGAAACGGAGACTAAACTATTACTATATAAAACTGGTATTATGCCATATCTCACCTATTGTCATCTCATAATGGCATTTCTGTAGGGTGTCGGATGCAAGGAAAGTTGAAAGAATTCAAGAGCGAGCACTGAGGATAGTTTATAATTCACATTCAGAAACGTACATGAACTTATTAGATCGTGCTAAACTACCTACCCTTCTTAATAGGAGATTGCAAGATATAGTTATACTTATGTATAAGGTTAAATATAGGCTAGTTCCTGATTTCATTTGTGACATTTATAGTCCTAGGTCTTATAAATATAATTTAAGAAATCAAAATTTTTATATTCCTTGGTTTAATTCTGTATTGTATGGTAAAAACTCTCTTAGACATCTTGGACCATTTCTATGGAACAAACTGAAAAAAAACATCACTGAAATTAGTAGCCTCTCTTGGTTTAAGTTCCATATAAGACGTAAGGATCTTACCGAACCGATAAATGGTAACAATTGCTCCGCGTGCGTAATTTGTACCTCTTAGGTTATATAATCTATAGCTTATTTCTTATAATTAATAAGGTTATTCATCTACGTTGCTCCGCGTGCGTAATTTGTATCCCTTAGGTTATATAATCTATAGCTTATTTCTTATCATTAATTAGGTTATTCATCTACGTTGTGTCCTCAATTAGCGTCAGCTAAATACATTGACACATGAATAAAGTTCATCATCATCATCATCATCATCATCATCATCTAAAAGTACTCCTTTTTTCTTCATTTCAATAGAATTATATTGTACCGTTGTCTGGCAAAGACTGACCTGTTTTTTGGCCTTGTTAGCCAGTCTCTTGCTGCTACGTATGGGATGTCTGTGGTTCCTGAACGATGGGTTCAGTTTTTGTCGATACACATCTGAGGAAACTTTCATATCAAGCCTATGTTTGGTGTATTTATTAACTATAACGGCCATAAGCTAAGCGTGGGCAGACCTCTCACCTTGCTGTTGGGGCTGAAATACAGACATATTGTAACTTTGAAGCGCACATATATTACTTTAGCTGCCTTTTGGGTTCTATCCAGCGTTACCGCGCTCTGTGTTACATTTTATATAATCGAATAACTATTTGGTATGACCGTGTAGTTGGACCATCCTGCATAATTGTCTCAATCGCTTCGTACAGAAGGATTTTCAGCGTCCTCAATCATCATTAGGTTCAAGTACAAGATCATCTTCAACAACAGCCAAGTAAACCAAACGCACTGAACTTGGCGCGATACAGAAAGGCAATGTGCAGTGTACTCTGGGTACAGTTAGCATTAGTTGCTTGCTCTGCACCCATTAATGTAGCGTAATTGTGATTTCTCATAGCAAACAATATCCTCCACATTTATTTGTCTCAAGGCAAATAGCAAGTTGCTTGTTTTTTTTTAACTAGACGTTTAACCCGTTTCTTTACTGCTGGAAGATAGGTGAAGTAAGACAAGCAGCAAAGTAAACAATTGGACAATCACTTTGTCCATGGAGTTAAAGGGTTTTTGACATTTGTTATCTAATTTTCAGAGATACAACCAGAGATTGTCCGTTGACAACCTTTTTGAAGCCATTTACATGTTTGATTTGTGATCCACATGGATTCCACAACTCAAAGCCATAGAAGAATATAATAGACCATATCCGAATTACTCTAGGCCTCATTTTCAAAACGACTCCTGGTGTTTATCCTTTCATATGATAATAAGTTTTCATTCACATGCAAATTAAACTCATTTTCACAAGAATGGTTGAGCACTGGTTACTACGGAGACTAAACTATTACTATATAAAACTGCTATTATGCCATATCTCATATGGCATTTCTGTAGGGCGTCGGATGCAAGGAAAGTTGAAAGAATTCAAGAGCGAGCACTGAGGATAGTCTATAGTTCACATCCAGAAACGTAAATGAGCTTATTAGATCGTGCTAAACTACCTACCCTTCTTAATAGGAGATTGCAAGATATAGTTATACTTATGTATAAGGTTAAATATAGGCAAGTTCCTGATTTCATTTGTGACATTTATAGTCCTAAGTCTTGTAAATATAATTTAAGAAATCAAAATGTTTATATGCCTAGGTTTAATTCTGTATTGTATGGTAAACACTCTCTTAGATATCTTGGACCATTTCTATGGAACAAACTGAAAAAAAACATCACTGAAATTAGTAGCCTCTCTAGGTTTAAGTTCCATATTAGACGTAAGGATCCTACGGAACTGATAAATGGTAACAATTGCTCCGCGTGCGTAATTTGTACCTTAGGTTATATAATCTATAGCTTATTTCTTATAATTAATTAGGTTATTCATCTACGTTGCTCCGCGTGCGTAATTTGTATCTCTTACGTTATATAATCTATAGCTTATTTCTTATCATTAATTACGTTATTCATCTACGTTGTGTCCCCAATTAGCGTCAGCTAAATACATTGACACATGAATAAAGTTCATCATCATCGTCATCATTATCATCTAAAAATACTCCTTTTTTTTCTTCATTTCAATAGAGTTATATTGTACCGTTGTCTGGCAACGACTGATCTGTTGTTCGATCTTATTAGCCAGTCTCTTGCTGCTACGTATGGGATGTCTGTGGTTCGTGAACGATGGGTTTTTTGTCGATACACATCAGAGGCAACTTTCATAACAAGCGTTTGTTTGGTGTATTTATTGACTATGACGGCCATAAGCTAAGCGTGGGCAGACCTCTTACCTTGCTGTTGGAGCTGAAATACAAACATATCGTAGCTTTGAAGCGCTCATATTTAACAAATGGTAAACACCACAGCGTACACTATTGAGTTATGATGCATGCGGGAGGTTGCTAAGCACAAAAGAAGTGTAAGAGTCGCGCGAGGTGATAGCCGAGACCGACTCTAGCTTCTTGATTTTGTTATTAAAACAGAATGTTTGTGAAGATTCTACGGCACAGGAAGAATATTAGGGTACAAGCACCTGCCGCATGCATGAAAGCTTGTGTACATGTAACAAGCAAGCTTTTACCTCATCCCAAGTACTGTCAAATTGAGGAAATAATTACAAAAGTGCCATCACGCCCTCATACACGTGACTGAATGATTTGTTAGAGGGATAATCCTAAATAATTTTAATAGCTTGATGGGAGGGCATGGTTGAGTTTTGAAGGAAAATAAGTGGAATGGCCCAAAGCATTAATTTGTTTATGTGGTATTTCGTACCTGTCGAGTGATTGTCTCCGTTTCCAATTTTGGTCGGATGTGAGGCGCAAAGAAAAAAAGCCGGTAATGGGCTGTCATTTACGAAGTCTGCGTTCAAATAGTTTCCGACTTAATAACGTTTCACGTCGAAAATTCAAGTTTCTGGGTAAGTGTAATTAAACAAAGTCAGCTTTACGTGATCGTGACCTAGCAGGTGCTGTCAAGGTAACAATATCTGTCTTCAGATGCAATTACAAAAAGACATTAAGAAAAAAAAAAACAAAACAACTGTTTGTGACGTCACGAAACGCTGAAGAATATTTTCTAGCCTAAATACTGCCTCTCAACTTCAAGAAATGTGGTAGTGTTGGGTAGAATTTCATTTAAAATCTCCTTTTCAGAAAACGGTAAGTTATTATTTCTTTTTTCATGCTCGATCGCTCGCTCGAAATTGATTTTCGGAAGCAAAATATAAACAAAGGAAGAAATTATTCATATTTACGCGTACTATCTACACTGTTTGAGAAATTTCGCCTCAGAAGAGAGAGGTTTTTTTATCCCATAGTAAAATTATGACAGCAGTATTTTGATACATCTTAAATCAGTGCTAAGTAAAGCATATACTAGACATGCAGGCTTGGCGCACTCCCTAACAGTTTCTTTAGAAACTATCAGCTTTTATCCAAGTTCATCAAGCTATTTAGAGGTAAATTAATTCGAATATCTTAAAAGAGTTGGGTATCTTTCGCACTGTTAAAATACTGATATACTGAATACTGAATACTGATGTCTCTATTGATTCCTGTTGTTGCTATCTCATCCCTGAGGCACCCACTCTCAATGCTACTGTTTGGGTGCCTCTGGTTCACGAACAATGGAATCTTTGTCGATACGCATTTGACGCCACCTTCCTCACAAGCTGTGCAGTATGTGGAGTGTCGTTGATGACGATAACGGCCATAGGCTTAGACAGACGTGTCGCCCTGCTGTTAGGGCGGGTGCCAGATAAATTGTAACTTTGAAACGCACATATATCATTGTAGCTACCTTTTGGATTGTATCTACTGTCACTGCTTTATGCTACACATCAGATTGCCTATACTCATTTCTTATGGCCATATAGTTATGCCATCTTGCCTTGTTATTTTAGTCGCCTGGTGTATGAAGATTTTTCGGGGTCTCATTTATCACCAGACCTCAATTACAAGATCTTGATGAACAACAGCCGAGCCAAAAAAGCAGTGTTCAGTGCACTGTGGGTGCAGATAGCATTGGTAGTTTGCTATGCACCATCCTTTATAGTGGCAATTGTAATCGCTGACAGTAAAACATATTCATCACACTTAGTAGTATTAAGGGGAGCAGCAGGTGTCTTAGTTTACTTTAACTCGACTTTAAACCCATTCCTTTATTGCGATGAGATAAGTTAAGTAAGACAAGCAGTGAAGCAGACAATCAGACAAGCACTTTGCTGTCTATGGAGTTAGGTCTTCCTCGACTCATATATAGTACTTTTAAAACTGAAAGTGATTGCACAATTATTGTATGAAAACACTCGTTAAATTTAACAAATAGAGAAGCCTTGACTATGCTCTGTTCTGAAGTAAAGCCCGTAAGAAGCGGCTAGTAGCCTCGTCATGGGTCATTGACACGTATTCCCGTCCGTTGTCGTCTAACAAGAACTGGAAGCTTTGCTTCGTCAACTGTAGTAGACCTTTGCGTCCTCAACGACACCACTACAAGGTTATATGAAGCCAGATATTCCGTACAAGACCCCAAGGATTGTCTCCCCAGACTGGATTTGACGACTGCAAGTTTCGGAGGTCAGGTACTTGAATTGGAGGTTTGTGTTTCGTGTACTGTGTTTCCTTTGTTCTCGCGCTTGTTTCGCTTTATTTGACTCCGGAAGAGCTTGTTTGACACTTGGAAATCTGTACCTTTTGAAATAGAAATTATCCTGTTAAATGGCGGGTTGTTGAGGTATCTTTCAATTGCGTTTCGCAATCCAAGAAGGGATGACCTTGAATACAATACACCATCTTTTGTTAGCGCTTCTGAACTGATTCGTTCTTCAGTGCATAATATGAAGCATGCAGTAATTTTACAGTCGAGCTTGAAAGGTGGCTAAGTGTTGCTAAAGTCGGAGCTTACCAAAACCAAAGGTTTCTAAGTTATGATAATAATGGTAAAAAGTAGTAAGTAATAAATTGTTCTTCAAGTCAGTAATAAATTTTGACAACCTAACCCGGGCTTTTATTTACCACCTCGATCAATAAATAGTCGTGTTTATTTCAATAATGGAATATAACTGTCAAAATTACCAAACGAGAATCGCTCAGCACTGTGGAGAATCACAGGAAGAAAATTCAATAACTTTCCTTTTACATGAAAGTTTACCTAACACGAAGGTATTTTACTCGTCTGATTGTGAACAAATCGGATCTAGGGTCTACTAGGCTACCTTTGGCTTGTCATTATCCGGGGTAATCACTACTGGTGAGTTCGCCGGCGAAAGGAGGAGAAAAACCAGAGAATAAAAAAACAAATTGTAGAAACAGAAAATGGTTTACTGGCGTAATCGATGTTTTTGTTAACTATTTCGTTTCAAGTACTAGTCAGAAACATAGCCGAGAGAGAAAAGCTCGAAAGCGCAATTAAATACTCAGGTAAATTCAAATATTTTAAAACAAGTTCGTAGCTGTTACGAAAATTTGAATTGAAATAGTTTGATGAGTTCGGAAATTGTCAAAAAATTCAACTTTTCCGAGACTGAGTGCAATCGCCAGCTTAAATAGTTTATTTTGCTTGCTAAGGCCGCAATGATTCAAATTTCAACTGACTTCTAAGAAATGATATGAACACTTGATAAGCATCCAGCCAATGAAATTTTAATGACAGATGTCTCCATATCTACCCTACAGTTTATTTCTTAACTAAGGTATCTCGCAGGTTGAGGGCGTTTTCTGACACAAAAAAGAACTTCCGACGCATTTTAACTGCGTAAACGCTGGTGGGGAATTCTAATCGTGAACTTTCCTTAGGAAGTAGGGTTTCAGTAGTCGTTGGTGGGCGTGGTCATTAGGGAGGTAGCAGTTTTCTTCGTTTACATTAACTCGACGTTAAATCCATTTCTTTACTGCTGAAAGATCAGTGAAGTAAGACAAGCAGTGAGGCAGACAATCAGACAAGCACTTTGCTGTCCACGGCGCGGAGTTAGATCTTTCTCGAGTTGTATTTTCATTCGTGCTCTCAATGCTGAGAGTGACGAAGTCACGTCAAGTATGTTATTAGAAATATTGTTGTTCAAGGTTTTTACATAGTCTGTTATGAATACTTTACCCGTTAATTTATGTTTTGTTACGTTGTGAATATTTTCCTTAGTTTATGTTTCCTTACGTTGATTTACGTGACGCAAAGCCCTCTGGGGCTCTCGCTTCTAATCGGGTAATCATTAACACAAAATGGCTTGTTGTGTAAACTAGAAAGCCTTTTTTAACGAAGAAAACTAAAAGTAAGGTAGAATTTAAAGAGAATTAGCTACCAATGATCAAGAATACGACAAGGCATATTTGAAGAAAGATAAGCATACATGTTTAATCAATCTTCTTTTAGCAATATAAAAGTATTGGATAAAACTTCGAAGAGTAGTTTGTGAGAGTGTTTCGAGGTACTTCTTATCGAGTTGTATTGGTTCACCTTTAGTCTCGAGCTTGTTTTGTCATCAGAAAAATGTCCGTAATGCTTTTGAATATGCAGAGTGGTTTCGTTGCTTGTGTATATACCCACCGGTACTTTAAAGTGCACCTAAACTCAGAAATTTTTTTCGCTCAACGAAATAAGCGTATTTTTTGGAGTATTTCTGTGCAAAAATTTTTTAATTTGCTCAAATCTTTAATTTTCTGTGCCCAGTCAAAATACGGAAAATCGGCCGCCATCTTGCCCTACGGCCGAGTTTAAAGAGGAATGGCTCTAGCGGGTAATGTGGCGTCAAATCGAGAACACGAAAGTCTGCATTTGACACATTTTCACTTGTTTGGGAAGGTTGTCGTCGATATTGTTAGAAATATGCCGACTAGGTGTGTTGTATGAGGAATGTATGAAGCGCGATACCTTCTTGCAAATTTCGCACGTTGCTACATCCTCCTACAACACACTTAGTCGGCCTATTTTCGGACAATAACGACTACAACCTTCCCAAACAAGTGAAAATGTGTGAAATGCAGACTTCCGTGTTCTCGATTTGACGTCACATTACCCGCTAGAGCCATTCCTCTTTAAACTCGGTCGTGGGGCAGGATGGCGGCCGATTTTCCGTATTTTAACTGGGCACAGAAATTTGAAGATTTGAGCAAATAAAAAAATATTTGCACAGAAATACTCCAAAAAATACGCTTATTTCTTTAAGCGAAAAAATTTTTGGGTTTAGGTGCACTTTAAATAATGGGTATAAAATAGAATTGACTTTAACCGGTTGTTTGGAAATTTCTTCACTTTCAGATCGATCAATATCCTGAAACTACATGTTAACAGCCGAAAAGGGAATTCGAATGAGGAATATTAACAAATTTAAAAGTTCATTAATTCAAAGGATTCCTCTAATCCAGCAGGTCGCTAATTCGGTTCATTTTCTAGTTGTTCCTAAGTTATACTAATTATAGAAATGAATAAAGGCTGATAGTTTCTAAAGAAACTGTTTGGAGCTGCGTCGATGGGGGTAACGAAATAATTTGGATATATCAACAAAGTTGAAATGGTAAATTGGCTACCGTAACGATTGCAAAAGCTGACATTTCGAGCGTTAGCCCTTCGTCGGAGCGAACAGAGGAATTGTGGGTTGTGCGTGCTTTTAAAGGCAGAAAATGGAGCTACGTTATCCAAATTATTTCGTTACTCCCACCGACGCAGCCCCAAACAGTCTCTTTTAGATCATCTACTCTCTTATCTTTATGTGAGGAGGAGGAAACTCAAGGCTACTTGATTTTTACTTTTAGTTATACTTTAATCAACGGATAATAAAAAATCTGCCAAATCATTTAAATACAAAATACTTTGAAATAAAATACCAAATTATACTAATTATAGGTCTACCGCTTTCGAGAGGTTAACTACTCCGATCTTTCCACTCTCTTTTCAAGCTTTTTTGTAGTTCAGAATTGACTACATTACACAAAGAATATTTTTACTTTATTATCGGCCCTAGCAGAAAATAACAGCATATCAAAGAAAGTTCCTTATTCATATTGTATTTTCAAACACTATTATTGCTGACGTGTTTTGTGCTTACCAAGGAATTTGACTTAAGTGCTAATTCGTATTGAAATTCAGCTTTGGTAATTGATTGATATAAACAGTTGAGAGCCGTCCACATATAATTGCTTAGTAGTTTAGCTGAGGTCGCTATTTGGAATAAAGAATTAAACAAATTTCGATTCCACGTTGGTTTAACATTAAGTTGAGAACTTTTTCCATTTTCAGCTTGCCGAGTCTGATAATTATTAGTGTCAACTTACCACACAAACAATATGGCACTTAATAAGATTCCTATCAACTTAAGTTGATCCAAGTAAAGAGGGTCTGTTTGTCGCTCTGTGCAATGGGAGGAGAAATATTAAAAGATGTCTCTACAATTGCCCCTTATTGTTATTTCATACCTGGTGTAATTGACAAGTTCAATAGCCTAAATTTATATCTCATATCTAAGATAATCACTTACAATTTGTTGGCGAAAGGAGAAGAACAAATAGTAAATGTAAAAGAAAGAAACGGCAGCAATTCTTTGTTCTTTTGTTTTGTCCTAGTTTCGTCGGAGACGAAACGAAGGAGGAAGAGCCACGAAAGGTTACAAATTACACAGTTGAATTCAAATATTCTAAAATAGGTTTGTATCTGCGTCCAGAGGTGTCCATACCGATTAATTTGAAATCACTATATGCATTCGAAAACCTGAACTGATTGACATGGGTTGGACATCCTTAGCTTGAATCTTCTTTATTTTTCTTTCTCAGACGTTTTTCAAACGAATAAACAATTACAAGGAGGTTATATAATTACTAAGTAGGAAGTAATGTTTTGTAGCTGTTTAAATGAAATATTTCTCGTTGCAATCCCAGATAACCTCAGTCCAAGAAAAAGGAGACGAGAAAACAGAAGAATGTCGACAAATTTCACTGAAGGTGGAACACAGACCAAGACATCTCAAGAACTGTATTGTTACCCCTCACTGGTTCAACAAGAATCAAAAATTTCTTCCTAACAGTCCACATTCTTCTCTCCATCACATCATTTCTTGGCAATTCTCTTATCCTCGTTGCCCTTCACAAAGAGTCTTCCCTTAATCCGCCCTCCAAACTCTTGTATCGTTGTCTGGCAGCAACTGATCTGTTGGTTGGTCTTGTTACCCAGCCTCTCGTTGCTAGTTTATGGCTTTCTGTGACTCACGAACAATAGAATCTTTGTCGATACGCATTTGAAGCCTCCTCCCTCACAGGCTATACATTATGTGGAGTGTCTTTGATGACGATGACGGCCATAAGCGTGGACAGACTTCTCGCTGTTGGGGCTGAGATACAGACAAATTGTAACTTTGAAACGCACATACATCATTATAGCTAGCTTTTGGATTAATTGTACTGTCGCTGCTTTATGCTACACATTAGATTACCGTATACCCATTCTGTACTTCTGTATATTAATACCATCTTGCCTTGTTATTTCAGTCGCCTCGTATATAAAAATTTTTCGGGGTCTCAGTCGTCATCAGGCTCAAGTACAAGGTCATTTCCAACAACAGCCGAGCCAACCAAATACCCAGAACATTGCGCGATACAAAAAGGCAGTGTACAGTGCATTGTGGGTGCAGTTAGCATTAGTAGTTTGTTATGCACCAAACTTTATACTGACAGTTGTAGTCGTTTGCAGTAAAACATATTCATCAGACCTAGTAGTAATATGGGAAGTAGCAATTGCCTTAGTTTTCTTTAACTCGACTTTAAACCCGTTCCTTTACTGCTGGAAGATAAGTGAAGTAAGACAAGCAGTGAAGCAGACAATCAGACAAGCACTTTGCTGTCCATGGAGTTAGGTCCTCCTTAACTTATGAAGAGTACTTTCGAAGCTGAAAGTGATCACACAGTTGTTGCATGAAAACGCCCGTCAAATATGTTATTAGATAGGAAGAAATCGAAAGCTCAAATAATACTGCTGTTTGAGGCATGTACACAGTCTGTTGTAAATATTTTTCCCGTTAATTCTTGTTTTTTATGTTATAAATATTTCCCCCGTTAATTCATATTTTTTAGGCCGATTTATGTCAATCATCGAACAATACTTTTGATTTCTGTAGCGCAAAGCTCTGTGGGGATCTCACGTCTAATCGAGTAATCATGATAACAAAATGGCTTGTTGTGTACACCATGCAAATAGCTGAAAGAAAGGCAATGGAAACACCAACCATATATTTGCAAGACTGTTGTACGTGCTAGCTAGCCACCAATGATCATGAATGCGATAAGGTATAATTGAAGAAAGATATGCATGCATTTTACTTTCATGATTAATCTTCTTTTAGAAATATAACAGTATTGGGTAAAACTCTAAAGAGTAGTTTGTGAGATTTTTTAATTTCAAAGTTCCTTTCCTAATTTAAAGGAAGCGACTTGTTATTGACGCCATATTACCAAACGAGTTGCGTTGGTTGACATTTAGTCTCGAAATTGTCTTGTTATCACAAAAATTTCTGTAATGCTTATGAATATATAAAGATGGTTCCGTTGCCTGCGTATGTTAAACTTGCACCGCCCTCGCGGGAGCCTGGCCGTTCGCCTTAAACGTAAAAAAACTCCAGGTATCCTTTGCGGATAAAAGGAAGATTCCATGTGAACGGCACTTAGGATAAGATAACTGCCAAGAAAAGCTTTGAGGGAGTGGCGAATGTTGACAGTAGACAAATAAATTGGTTACTGTTTTACCTAAAACTCTTCCTCAGTAGAGTTCCCTTTTCTTAAAGACTCCTTCTATGAACTGCTTACCCTGTCAAAATACCTGTCTGTTTTTCTTCTGAGATGTACGTGATGGAACCCTGCTTTGGTCATCACCCTTGTCACTAGCGTTTACTCTTTAAAAATTTCGGCGCGAAAACCTTTTAAATGGGAAACACGCCAATTCTTTTCAGCGTTCATTGATGTTCCTTGTATTTACGTTATCAAATAAACGGAGACAGTTTGTGAGTTAAAAGCAAAGTAAAGGCCGGTAATTTTTCCAATTAAGCCGAACAAATTCAAGTTTCTTACTTCCCCATAAGTTTTGACCGGCTCGTATCGCAATAGGACGGTAACGTCAAGTGCTTTATTTTAGAAAGAAGGAATCAAAATTGTTTTACCGTCAAGAAACAAATTCTTCAATAAGATCTCCTTCACCACAACCTTAAGACCAGACTTTTTTAACGTTAACAAGAAAGTTAGACAAGAGGGAAAAACCCAACTAAAAGCATGGTTAGCTTTCCTTTACCATGCATGAATGCATAGCTTCGTTTCTTTTATGTACTGTTGTATTTATGGCGAGTGCCGTCGCTTGAAAAACATTATAAGACGTGGTTCTGGTGTTTCCGTTCGCTTTCTTTAAAAGATATAAGGAACAACTTGCTCAATAAATAACTTTAACCAAATTCACTCTCACCTTCTGTTATATTACTGGTCACCATAATCTATCAGTTCATCGGTAAGGCAGTGGTACACTAAGAAAAAGCTATTGTGATCCTCCAGGTACGCTTTGCTTTGCGAGTTTGTGCAAACTATCTTCCCCCCCTAACGTGCAAACAATAAAAGGAAGATTCCTTGCGCACAGCACTTAGAATAAGAAAGCTGCCAACAAAAGCTATGAGGGAGAGGCGAATGTTGACTGCAGACAAACAAAATTAATTGATTACTGTTGTAATCCATCAATTAGCGAAGGGGAACGTGACTGGTCATAAAGTATATGCTGCGTTCCACCTCGTGTCAGATTTTGGTCACGTTCTTCTGACAATCCAGTCCAATGAAGAGCCGTCTCCAGTTTTTCGGCTTTGATTGAGGCAAGACATATGCTGTCTTACCTGAACTTGCAGCACCATCAGTACTTGAAATGATTTTTCTTTACAAAATTTTTCTTAAAATCTCCAAACTGGATTAACTCATCTAACAATGAAACCGTCATCTGTTTGTCTAAAAGATGTCAAAATTTTTTCTTATTGGAGTCAGTTAGTACATCTTTTTTATTCGCTATTACGAACGATTCTTTGGGAAATTTATTATTTGCTTTCTACCCCAAAAGGCCCGAAAATGGCTACAAAGATGTTCATTTAATTCCTTAATACCGTACACCATAAACTATTAAAAGGTTCCGCGACAATTACCGGTAATGGAAGTTTTTATTGCAGAATCTCGCCCCGGAAATTGATTTTAAAATGTTATCGCCTTACGTAACACAGAACCAGTAGTAAAAATGAAGTGCAGCTCAAATTGTAAACCCGTTTAAGTACTTGTCGTATTTACTATCGGCAAACCTCGAGCAACAATATTCGTATCCAACGAGCGTTCTCAAACAATAATCGTGACTCAGCCTTGAAGCATATTGATATAAGTGTAGCTAGGAGAGGATCTAACTTCATGGACAGCAAAGTGCTTGTCCATAGTTAGTAGAGGGGAGTGGTTAGGAAACGCGGCAAACTTCAGTCGGATAGGTTATTGTTCGATTTTATCGAGGTCACGTGACAATGATCTTTCACACATAAATCCAAAATGGTGCCTTGGGCTTGTTTCGACAGTCACGTAGCGTTTAAGTTTGTGGATTTTCTCCGGGATGGAGCGAAATCTTACCTTCAAAATATAGCTAAAAACATTAATCAAGTCAGTGGACATAAGTCCAGGTGAAAATTGTTGAGTATTTGGCTGTGGAACGTGTAGGAGAAGTAAAGGAATTGGAATCTGGAAGCTACCGGCGCCGCGAAACGCAGAATACAAGAAGTGGCGAGAAGACTGGCTGAAAATAAATAAGTTACTCTATGTTAGATACTTTAACCATATAGCCTTTATACTCATTTTTGTCTATAAAATAATCATTAATGAGCAATATTTAATATGTTGCAGGTTGTAGCTACCAAATTAATCTTTTGTAATAAATTACTTATTGACAAATTGTTGCAGACTCTTAATTTTAACTATATCTGCCTTTCTTGTTCTTTGCTGGCTCTTTCCTTTCGTAGTGTTTTTGTCTTCATCTGTTTACATTGAATTTTGTGTTGCTGTATAACATCTTTGGCCAGTGAAAAACACCGTACAGTAACATATAAATGAATAATGCTGTCCAATACATCTTTTGCAATGCTGTTATCTACCACTATGTCTGAGTCCAACAACATGGTATTATATGCTGAGATCAAATGAACATCACAAGCTGATTTGGATTCTATCTTAACATTGTAAATCTTCAGCTGGAGACTACCTGAGATCAGAATCCTAAAATTATGTTCTATTCTCTCAAAAATTGTTTGAGCTTTGTCCCCTCTACTAACTATGGCTTGTCTGAAAGACTGCTTAACTACTTGCCTTTCCTCGCTAATCCTCCAGCAGTAAAGAAACGGGTTTAATGTCGAGTTAAAGACCTTGAGGACAACTTCTACTTCCCGAACGACGAATACGTATGATGAATACATTTTACTTTAAGCGATCACAACTGCCATTATAAATATTGGTGCAGAGCAAAAAACCCAACGCCAACTGTATCTACAGTCCTGTACACCGCCTTTTGGTATTGCGCCATGTTGAAAGCGTTTATTTTGATCGGCTGTTGCTGAAGCTGATCTTGCACTTCAGCTTGATGATTGTAACGAATAGCGTTCATTGTTGTGATTGCGTGACCGTCAATACCTCCTTGTTTTATGTGACATATCGATTAGCTATCGGCATTACCTTTCATTCGACACACGTGTAAGTGACAAGCGCATGTAGTGGAAATTGATTGAAGGATCGTCGAATATATCATTGTAATAGAACGGAGAAAGAGGTATGTTATATCGTTCGTTCCCTTTATCTAGACCCCGAAATGTACACCATTTAATCGAAAGCAGATTTGTTACGTTTAAGAATACTTGTGCCGTTTAGAATTATATATATGCGCGCTCCGCGTGCTCGAGTTAAAACATTTCGATTAGCGTAGATTTATAGTAATAGCTCTATTCGGCTCGTTGTATTTCAGTTTTTACAAGCTTTCAAGTCCAATAAATCCATTGAGAAAGATAGATGCTTGAAGGTTCCGTCACTTAAGAAACATTCTCCGATGCGGCGCTGTTAAGATAATTCACAGACCGAAAGAATCGATTGGAGTCAGCGTCCGCCTCGTTATAATGATTTCTGAGAGTGCGAGAAAATTTTGTGTAGGAGACAAGCAAAATGACCAGGAAAAATGGTATAACCATGTAGCAGTCACAAAGGCTATACGAATATCTATAATGGGGGAAAAAGAGACGATTAGAGATAAAACCCAAATGGGAGCTACATTGATATATGTGCTCTTCAAAGTTGCAATTTGTCTGCATCTTAGCCCCAACAACAGGGCGAGAAGTCTTTCCACCCCGATGGCCATCATCGTCATTATAGACGCTCCAGATAATGCAGAGCTTGCTATGTAGGCTGCGTCCCTTGCGTATCGACAAAGACTCCAGTGTTTGTGAACCAAGGATATCCAATAAGTTGCAAACAGACTAACAAGACAAACCAACAGGTCAGTTATGGCCAGAATACGATACAAGAGTTTGGACGGTAGATGAAGGGAAGATTCCTTGTGAAGGGTAACAAAGATAAGGCCGTTGCCAAGAAATGCGGCGACTGAGAAGAAGATGTGCACCACAAAGACAGCAGTAGGCCTTTTGCAACAAACTGTCACGTGACCGATTTTCCCTTGGCAACGCCATACTGGAGGGCAAGCTATTTAGTCTTTCCTTGACAACCAACAAAGGGCGAGTTCGCGGAGGGGATACAAAGGTAAGGTTAAAGGTTTTTCAAGGCGTTTGTTTGTTATGATGTCACAAGAAAACAACAGGACAATATCTCCTTGAAATTTTTACATACAACTGAACTAGTCTCGGACTGAAATCAGTCACTAAAGGCCGAGTTTCAGACTCGTAAAGTTTTCGCATGGTCAGTCTCTTTTGGAGTGATAGCGATGGCAGCAACGTTACCGAAAAATCGCCGTGATTCATTCGACTTTATTGCTGTCTTACACGGATATTTAAGCCTTTAGAATGAAAATATTGAGTGATAGTTTGGTTTGAATTTCAGGGAGAATAGCCTTGCATCATATGGCGACTGCTGGTAGCCAAGCTCTTTCGACCGAACGTGAAGGTGAGTTTCTGTTGGAGGGAGGCTTCTTGCTCACAACAAAATTGCTAGCATATTTGATTGCAGTCTCGTTGTTCAGGGTGAACTCGAATCATTTTTCTTATATTCACAGGTGTGGAGTCGAGAGATTTAAGCAAGTTTCCTGATATTTCTTTCGCAGAAGTTGAAAGTTTTGCTCAGAAGGCGTCGGGATGCGAACATAGCAGGAAAGCCTACAAGTTTTTCGCTGAACCTGGCTACCTTCATGATAAGAAACGTACGTAAAATCTGGAATATCCTAACTTCTGTGTACAAATATAAGCTTAAATAAAGTTGTCGGGTGTTACTTAATATTATGAGGAGAAATCCTGGTGGAGTAAATGACTACAAAATAAAAGATATATATATATATATTTAAGTGGTGATCAGCACCTAAACTGAACTGTATTTAAGCTTATATAAAACCATAAGCTTAAGATCAAAATACCAAGAAAATTTCATAACATCGAAAATTCATATATATATGTCTATATTTAATGACAGCTTTATAGGACAATTGTAATGATGAACTCCCAGCAACATTTACTACTCCAACACTATACAGCTGTAAATCGTGTCGTAAAAGTGTCAAAAAATGCTCTTAGCGGTTTTAGCTGGGGTATCGTTTCTTATTTTGAACCAAAAGAGGGTAACGATTCTTTTAAAAACTAGCAATTCCGTACTACTCTTCCCTTTCTGTCAACAATGCGCAAAAAGAAGTTAATAACTGAAGACGAAGACCCCCAGAAGGCTGGCGTTTCTTTTGGCCTTTTTTCAGTGACACCAAAAGCTACCCAGTGTTTATTTTAGCCGGAAAATGTATTTGGCCGTGGTTTTGTTATGGCATTGCTCAATATAAATACTTTACTCGGCCATATTGACCAGCTTAAGATATTTATAGGTAGTTAAAAACTCGCTATATTAGCGATCAATGAGACCAAGCTTGATAGTTCCATCGGTGATTCAGAAATATATCTACCGGGATTTAACGTCTTCAGAAGGGACCGTACCGTCAACGGGAGATGCGGTGGCGGTGTATGTTTTTATTTACGAAACAACGTAAATTACCATGTCTTGGAGGAGTTCGGTGCTGACCAACTTGAATGTCTTGTTATCGAAATCACCAGACCGCATTCCAGACCTTTTCAATAGGTACATGGTACAGACCGCCAAGTTCCCAGTAAGAAATTATTAATCAATTTGAAAACCTTTTAGATATAACTGTTTCAGAACGCAGCGATTTCTACCTACTCGGTGGCCTGAATTGTGACATGTTGCACGATCGGTCAAACAACCACACGTCGCCGCATTTAATGAACATATTTGATGTTCACGGATTAAATCAAATGATTTCTGAACCAACTAGGACTACACCGATATGACGAACATTGATTTATCTTTCTATAAGTAATAATCCCAAAAAATGTTTAATAATATTTAATATTTAATGAACATATTTGATGTTCACGGATTGAGTCAAATGATTTCTGAACCAACTAGGATTACACCGATATGACGAACATTGATTTATCTTTCTATAAGTAATAATCCCAAAAAATATTTAATAATAATATTTAATAATATTTAATGAACATATTTGATGTTCACGGATTAAGTCAAATGATTTCTGAACCAACTAGGATTACACCGATATGACGAACATTGATTTATCTTTCTATAAGTAATAATCCCAAAAAATATTTAATTCTGTGTCGTTCATCGTTGCATTAGCGATCATTCACTTGTGTTTATGACGATAAAGATACGCTATGAACGTGCTGATTCGCATTGCTCTATTGAAACTCGCAGTTTTAAGAATCTTAATATCGACCAATTTCTACATGACCTTGTACGAAAACCATGGTATTTATTTGGCTTAGGGTCAGATGTGGGACGCATGGAAGACCTTAAGGACGCTCCCAATGGATTTCACAAGTGCTGATGCGTAAAATCCACAAACGAAATTATTTTAAAAAAGAAAGCTGCCGGCAAAAATAATATTGCTAGGTGGGAACAGTACAAGCAGGCGCAAAATAGTCCATCAATCGAGATCGGAGATGAAGGGTAGTCAGAAAAAGGCTATTAACACTTGATTGACAATTTATTTTATTCTATCTCATACTCCTGGGGAACCCATAGTTACTCTCGGCTAGGCGTTGAGCTTGTACAACACTTCCTTTCTGCTCCCCAAACCTTTCGCGTACTTCCTATCTTTACAACCGCACGCCGAGGCAGGAACCTATCATAGAATCTAGATTGTCAAAAATGAAGACAAATCAGCTCGGCTAGACACTATCGGCTTCGCTTTTAGTCTGAAGTGTCATCAAAAACTAAATTATTCATATCATTTTCATAGCATGCCACTTTATTTTTTTATTTTTATTCCATTGCTTTTGTTACAGACACCGGGATGACTGACAGACAAAACTGCTTAAATCCCTTCATGATTATTGAATAAGGCTTCTCTCCCGGAAATTGACTTTATAATTGCTCAGAACAAAAGACTGCAGCTTTGGAACTAAACAATAGCATATTGTTCGCAGTCAGGTATTGATTCCAGTAGATAAAATTTAATCTAACTTCAATGAAAGTTTTTTCCTTGGCAAACAAAGACGACATCGGCCATACTATTGTTTGACAATATAGTAAGAAAACTTTTACCTACAAATCTTCCGCATTAGAGTTCCCTCTTCTTAAAGACTCCTTATATGAACTGCTTACCCTGGCAAAAGACATGTCTGTTTTTCTTCTGAGATGTACGTGAAGGAACCCTGCTTTGGTCATCACCATTGTCACTAGTGTTTACTCTTTAAAAATTCCGGCGCGAAGACCTTTTAAATGGGAAACATGCCAGTTATTTTCAGCGTTCATTGATGTGCCTTGTAATTACATTATCAAATAAACGGAGACAATTTGTGAGTTAAAAGCAAAGTAAAGGCCGGTAATTTTTCCAATTAAGCCGAACAAATTCAAGTTTTCCTTGGCAAACAAAGACGACATTGGCCATACTATTGTTTGACAATGTAGTAAGAAAACTCCTTTTTATCACTTTATTGAAATATATTTAATAAAGGAGTATATTTAGATCTGCTTTCATTTTCTAGGGTTGTGAATAATGCGGAAATACTCTCTCTGTATTGTTGTCAATTCTAAACTCTAAAAAGACTTCTTATAACAAATTAAAAGAGATCAAATGAAAGTTAGGGACAGTAAATCGCTTGGAAATGATAAATATAGAATCAAACCAACTTGGAGTTAATTCATGGATGCACCAGCTACAAACGTGAAAAATAAACATGGAGAATAAACATGAGAGTATAATGCATGTATCTATTTCCTTCGATGATGACTTGTTCTATTCATGATGAAGCGTGGTGGCACAAAATACTCCTTTAAAAAGATATGGATGGTGTTTCCGTTTCCTTTCCTTCAATTGTCTTCGTGCAAAAAAAAAAAAAAAAAAAAAAAAACAGACCATGTTCAATTTTATTGAGCTTCCTATGTCCTCCCATCCGTTCACATATCTGGCTAGAGTTCTAAAATAATCATCGAGACTTTATAATTATGCTTAGAAGGTATTAATAAGGGCAATGTTTGGGGAGGCACTAACTTGACATAATAATAAGGTTGACATAATAATCCATTGATCGAGTCGTAAAATGAAGAAATGGATAAATATGTCATTTATGAAGCTATGATCACTTTTGGTTACGTCTTTAGTAACTCTTACCCATCTTTCAATCTCTCCAAACTTCCTGCTTGCTTTAACTTAAGAACATTTAGAAACTAAATGAGCGACCAGCTGGATATATAGCAACCCTTTAAATTAAATAACTTTTAAAGATGACTTTATTCCTCATTCGGATTCCTTTTTCATCGTTAACATGTAATTTCAGGACATCAAAAATTTGAGAAAAAAACTCTAAAACAACCGGTTACAGTCAATTTTATTTCATACACATTCTTAAAGTTTGTTAAAATACACAAGCAACGAAACCATCTTTATATATTCATAAGCATTACGGAAACTTTTCTGATAACAAAACAAACTCGAGACTAAATGTCAACCAACGCAACTCGTTTGGCGATATGGCGTCAATAACGAGCCGCCTCCTTTAAGTTAGCAAAAAACTTTGAAATTAAAAAGCCCTCTTAATTAAACTACTTTTTGAAGTTTTTTCCAATACTTTTATATTGCTAAAAGAAGATTAAACATGAAAGAAAAAGGCATGGCTATCTTTTTATAATTATGCCCCATCGTACTCACGATCATTGGTAGCTAGCACGAAAAATACTCTTGAAAAGATATGGTTAGTGTTTCCCTTGCCTTTCTTTCAGTTGTTTCCCTAAAAAACGGTATCCAGTGCACACAACAAGCCATTTTCAGTTATTTCAATTATTACTCAATTAGAAGTGAGAGTCCCACAGGGCTTTGTGTAACAGAAATCAATACTATTTTTCGATGATTGACATTAATCATTTTAAAAGCATAAATTAACAGGGTATATATTCACAAAGCAAATAACATAAAGTAACGGATAAAATTTTCACAACAGACTATGTAGAAACCTCCAAAAACAGTATTATTTGAGTTTCTTATTTCTTCCTATCTAATAACATATTTGACGGGAGTTTTTATATAATAGCTGTGTAATTACTTTTAGCTTTAAAAGTGCTCAGTATATATGGGTCGAAGAGGACCTAATTCCATGGACAGCAAAGTTTTCGTCTGATTGTCTGCTTCACTGTTTGTCTTACTTCGCTAATCTACCAGCTGTAAAGAAACGGGTTTAACGTCGAGTTAAAGTAACGTAAGACACCTGCTACTTCCCTTAATACTACTAGGTGTGATGAATATGTTTTACTTTCAGCGATTACAATTGCCACCATAAAGAATGGTGCATAACAAACTGCAAATGCTAACCGCAAGCGCAATGCACTGTACACTGCCTTTTTGTATCGCGCCATGTTCAGTACATTTGGTTGGCTTGGCTGTTGCTGGACATGATCTTGTACTTGAGCCTGATGATGACTGAGACCCTGAAAAATTTTTATACACGAGGCTACTGAAAGAACAAGGCAAGATGGTAATAACATACGGAAATACCAAATGATTATGCTGTAATCTAACGTGTAGCATAAAGCAAGGACACTAGATACAGTCCAAAAGGTAGCTACGATGATGTATGTGCGCCTCAAGGTTACAATTTGTCTCTATCTCAGCCCCAACAACAGGGTGAGAAACCTGTCCACACCAACGGCCGTCATGGTCATCGAAGATAATTCAACTAATGCAGAGCCTGTGAGGGTGAATAAGTCAAATGCGTATCGACAAAGATTCCATCGCTCGCGAGCCACGGACATCCAAAATATAGCAAAGAGAGGTTGGGTAACAAGACCAAATAACAGATCAGTTGTTGCTAGACAGCGATACAAGAGTTTGGACGGCGGATAAAGGGAAGATTCTTTGTGAAGGGCAGCGAGGATGAGAGAATTTCCGAAAAATGCTGTGATGGAGAGGAGAATGTAGGTTGTTAGAAAAGAAATTATAAACTTTTGCTTAAGCCCATCAGCCGGAGAGGGACAAAAACTCAGGTGTTGTAATGTCTTCATTTGTGTTCCACCTCCCGTGAAATTTGTCGTCGACATTATTCTGTATTCATTTCCTTTTTTCTTGGAATGAGGTTATCTGTGATTGCAACGAGATATAATTTATCTAAACAGCTGACAACGGTGACGATCGCTAAAACCTTACTTCCTGTCAAATAATCATATTAAGACTTCCTCATCATCGTTTACTTGTTTGATAAACGTCAGAGAAATTGTCTCTTTAACTTGTCAGGTACACCCCGTATGAAAAAGGAATCTGAGACAAATATATGAAAGCACCTGCTGAACATTATTATTGTTTTCTATGCGCGACAAACAATCCCTCTTAACCTAGCCCACGGGCAGGCACTCATTATCAACGCTTCAGTACGAGTTACTTGGCTCGTGAATAAGTTTGAGGCCATGAACAAAACGACTCGTGGTCGAGAGAGCGACGTGCCACAATGCTAATCACCGAGGACCTTTTCGCAACCTGACTTGGTTTCATTGATATATCATTTGTGTGAAGTTGAGGCTTGAGCTATTATCAGCCTCAACAAGCTAAAAATAAAGGAAATTAAAGCTAATGATATCCCAACCATGTCAATCAGTCTTGTAATTCGAATGCATATATCGATTACAAAATTGATGTATTGCCACTCATGCAAACTTATTTTAAAATATTTGAATTCAACCGTGTAAATCGTAACACTTTGTGGCTCTTTTACCTCCGTTTCTTATCCAAAAAACTAGAATAATGCAAAAGAAGAGAAAAAAATTACGAGAACAAACAATTTTCTGTCGTTTCTTCCACATTCTCAATTAATTTGTTCCCATGCTTCACCAACAAATTGTAATCTTCCAATCAACCAACCAACAGATCAGTTGTTGCCACATAACGATACAGGAGTTTGGTTGGTGGATGAAGGGAAGATTTTAAGTGAAGGGCAACAAGGATAAGGAATATTGCCAATAAATGCTGTGATGAAAAGGAAAATTTGGACTTCTGAGAAAGAAATCAACTACCTTTGTCGTCTACCATCGAAATAGGAGTGCATAGAACTGAGCTCTAACTATGTTCTTGTTTGTGTTCCACCTCCTGTGAAATTTGCTGTCTCCAATATTCTGCTTTTGCTTCTCTTTGCCGCAGGTCTGGTGATATATTATATGCGAGTTTTATGAGTATAGTTTTGTCAAATAGAAACGATAACCGAAGTCTTCATTTTTTCAACCATAATTACAGAGAGACTTCCTTATTCAAAAGGCATCTATTGTGTTAAAAAAAGTCATTTTATTCCTTGAAATAGTCATTACATTAGCTATGCAATAACATTAAGAAATACCTTGAGTATTACTCTTCTTATAGAGCGACAAACAAACCCTCTTTACCTGGATCAACTTTAGATGCAAGGGAGCGCATTAAGTGCCTTATTATTTGTGAGAGGTTCACACTGTAATCATTATCGGCCTCGGAAAACTGAAAATGGAAAAAGGTTCTCAACTCAACATTAAATTCATTATGTCATTCACCAACGTGGAATCGAAATTTATATAATTCTTGATAATTAAGTATTATTGTTTGTCTCACGATATAGTCACCTATGATGTGGATCGCGACGTTTTGACTGCATACTACTTCTTGACTGCATGCTACTTAGTCTTCATCAGGCGATGAGGTCGACTGGTTTCGGATTTTTTTATAAAGTATAATGCTTCCCTGTGATTGGTTGGTATTCCATAGCTGTGATTGGCGCGTTTCGATCCTCGCTGCTCTCTCGGCAGTCCGCTGTCGTACGGCTCTCCTGTTGTTGTGTTTTTTGATTGTGGTCATCCACGCTTTAGGAATTTTTATTCCACTGTCGCTGTTGAGTTTGTCAGGATGAAGTCTTATGTGAATAGCCTCCTTGACCGTGCGAGTGTACCAGTGAGAATCACGATCAATAAACTTAACCCCATTCCAAAGCTGTTGATGTGCGGTGTTGCGGGCGTGCTCTGAAACGCGCTCTGAAGAGCTGTCAACAACGTCGTTCAACGGGTTAAGTTACCAGTGCCTAACATCACTAAGGAAACGTGAGACGCCCTTAAAGACTAAAAAGAGGACGATTCCATCATGGTTCTCCCAGCCGACAAAGGGCGCGCTAGCGTAGTCATGAATACCAACGCTTACCACGCGAAAGATGTCCAACCTCAATGAGAACGCACCCTACCCGTTCCTAAACAAAGACCCGACAGACCGCTTGGCCAGCAAGTTTTCCGAGAAGCTGCTAACCTTGAACATCTAACAGAGGCCGTTTACAACAAGATCAGACCTCGACACAAACAGCCGCTTAGAATCTGAGGTTTACCGAAGATCCACAAGGCCCACGTACCGTTAAGAACTACTGTGTCATGTGTTAACACCTTCTAATTTGACCTGTCCGCCCACATTTCTAACACCCTGTCTCCTTCAACAGGTGACTCGAATTCCACAGTGACTAATTCAGCTAACTTCGCATCCACCATCAGCAGGGAGACCATCCTAGACTGGCCGTAACCATGTAATTTTAGGAAATAGATCGATCCGAAACTGAAGAAAACTCTAAAAAAAGCCGTTTATAGTCAATTTTATTCCTTAGGGTTGTTAATACACACAAGCAACGGTATCATATTTACATATTCATAAGCATTACGGACATTTTTCTGATAAAAAAAACAAATTACAGACTGAAAGTCGACCAATGCAACTCGTTTGGCAATATGGCGTCAATAACAAGCCTCTTTCTTTAAGTTAGGAAAAAAAACTTTGAATTTAAAAAACTCTCTCAAACTTTCCTTTAAAGTTTTATTAAATACTTTTCTAGTGCTGAAAGAAAATTAAATATGAAAGTAAAACGCATGCATTTCATTCTTCAGTTATCCCTTCCCGTTTTCATAATTATTGGTGGCTAGCACGGAAAATACTCTTGAAAAGATGTAGGTTTAGTGCTTCCATTGCCCTTCTTTCAGTTGTTTCCGTCAAAGAAAGTTATTTAGTGAACTCGACAAGCCATTCTGTTTTTATGATTACTCGATTAAAAATTAAAGAGCCTTACAAGGCTTTGCGCTACAGAAATCAACAGTATTGTTCGGGGATTGACATAAATCAGCATAAAAAACATAAATTAAGGAAAATATTCACAACGAATTAAAAAGAACAATTCAACGGGCAAAATATTCATAACAGACTATGTAAAAACCTCCGAAAAAAATAATACCATTTAAACTTCTTAGTACTTCCTATCTATACACATTTTTGACGAACGTTCTTATGTAATAATCGTGACTTTATGACTTTCAGCTTTGAGAGTACTCATACGAATATAACACGAGGAGGATCTAACTCCACGGACAACAAAGTGCTTGTCTGATTGTCTGCTTCACCGCTTGTCTTACTTCATTGATCTTCAAGCAGTAAAGAAGCGGGTTTAAAGTCGAGTTAAAGAAAATTAAGACACTTGCCACTCCCCTTATGACTGCTAATTATAATGAATACGTTTTACTGCAAGCGATTACTATTGCCACTATAATGGATGGTGCATAACAAACTACTAATGCTACTTGCACCCACAGTGCACTGTACACTGCCTTTTTGTATCGTGCCATGTTCAGTGCATTTGGTTGGCTCGATTGGTGTTGGACATGATCTTGTACTTGAGCCTGATGATGAATGAGACCTCGAAAAATTTTTATATACGAGGCCAATGAAATAACAAGGCTAGATGGTATAATAATAGTGCCATACCAAATGACTGCACGGTAAGCTAATGTGAAGCATAAAGAAAATACACCAGATACAATCCAAAAGGTAGCTAGGATGATGTATGTGCGCTTCAAAGTTACAATTTCTCTGTATCTTAGCCCCAACAGCAGGTGATAAGCCTGTCCACGCTTATGGCCGTCATCGTCATCAAAGACACTCCACATAATGCATAGGCTGTGATGTAGGCTGAGTCGAATGCGTATCGACAAAGACTCCAGTGTTCCTGAACCACAGCCACCCAATAGGCACCTTGGAGAGGTTGGGCCAATAGACCAACCAACAGATCAGTTGTTGCCAGACAACAATACAAGAGTTTGGACGGCGGATGAAGGGAAGATTCTTTGTAAAGAGCAACAAGGATAAGAAAATTGCCAAGAAATGCTGTGATGGAGAGGAGAATGTTAACTGCTGCAAGAGAAACTGATTCTTGTCGAAGTTCACCCGCCATAGAAGGGGAGCATACCATTTCTCGAAATGTTTTGGTCAGTGTTCCACCTCTTGTGAAATTCGTAGGGGACATTGTTCTGTGTTCGATTCGTTTTTCTGGCAAGTTATCTATGATTGCAACGAGAAATGAGGTCCAAAGAGCACATACCTACCAACGATCACTGAAGCCCTACTTCCTAAACAATGTCCACAATTAAAAATCCTCAGCTGCGTTTAAGCATTTAAAATGCGTCAGAAAATTCTCTGTTGTGTTAAAAAATGCCCGGAACATGCGAGGTACCTCATTTGAGAAAAAATACTAAAATATGGAGACATCTGTTATTAACCTCCACTGACAGGATGCTAATCAAATGTTCGTATTATTTTTTCGGAATTGAAACTTTAATCATTATCAGCCTCAGCAATTTTGACAGATAATTTAAACTAGCGACTTTTCGCGGTATTAGAATAAATTGAGTTTCACAAACGGATCAAACTGTTTTAATTCAAATTTTGGTCGCAAAAAAACGAAAAATTTTCATATACGAGGCGACTCAAATAACAAGGCAAGATGGTGTAATTATACTATCAAGGTGAGAAGTCTGTCCACGCTTATGGCTCTCATCGCCATCAAAGGCACTCCACATAACGCATAGGCTGTGATGGTGGCTGCGTCACTTGCGAATCGACAAAGACTCAGAAAATTGTCTGTTGTGGCAAAAAGCTTATTTTTGTCGCTTTAACTTGTCAGGTACACCCCGTATGAAATTGGAATAAGAGGAAAATGTATTAAAACACATGGAACATTATCATTGTTTTCTCTGTGCGACAAACAATTCCTCCTCGGGAAGTCACTCATTATCAACGGTTCAGTACGAGTTACTTTGCTCGTGAATAAGTTTAACCCTTGAGTAACGCGACTCGTGGGCAAAGGAGTGACGTGCCGCTATGCTAATAACGAGGACTAGCTTGTAAGCTGACCTACTTTATTGACAGGGTGTCAATCAAATGTCCATATCATTTGTGTAAAGTTGAGGCTTGAATCGTTATCAGCCTCAGCAAGCTAGAAATAAAGAAACTAAAACAACCGGTTATGGTCAATTTCATTTCACACGCATTATTAAAGTTTTTTAACATACACAAGCAACGGAACCACTTTACATATTCATAAGCATTACGGAAATTTTTCTGGGACAATAAAACAAATTAGAGACTAAACATCGACAAATGCAACTCGTTTGGCAATATGGCGTCGATAACAAGCCTCTTTCTTTGAGTTAAAAAAAAACCTTGAATTTAAAAAAACTCTTTTAAAATTCTCTTTGAAGTTTTATCCAACAATTTTCTATTGCTGAAAAATAAGATTAAACACGAAAGTAAAATGCACCCATATCTTTTTTCGATTATACCTTGCCGTATTCATGAACATTGGTAGCTAGCTAGCACGAAAAACTACTCTTGAAGAGATATTGTTGGTGTTTCAATGCATTTCTTTCAGCTGTTTCTGTAAAAAAAAAGCTATTTAGTGCACACAACAAGCCATTTTGTTTTAATGAATACTCGATTAAAAGTGGGAGCCCCACAGGGCCTTGCGTTACAAAAATCAATAGTATTGTTCAATGATTGACATTAATCAACATAAAAAACATAAATTAGCGTGAAAAATATTCACAACACAAAAGAACATAGATCAACGGATACACTATTCCCAACAGACTGCGTACCGACCTCGAACAAAAATATTATTTGAGCTTTTGATTTCTTCCTATCTAATAACATATTTGACGAGAGTTTTCATACAATAATTGTGTAATCATTTTCAGCTTTAAAAGTACTATATATAACTCGAGGAGGACCTAACTCCATGGACAGCAAAGTGCTTGTCTGATTGTTTGCTTCACTGCTCGTCTTACTTCAGTTATCTTCCAGCAGTAAAGGAGGGGGGCTTTGAGATTTTCGGTTTTGCGGTTTTTGGGCCTAAAAGGTTCGGTTTTGATATTCAGAGTGGTTTGCGGATTTTACGTGTTTTTGCATTCGGTTTTCGGTTTTCACGAAAACTCTGATGCGGTTTTCGGTTTTTGCTTTTTGACCCCTTTAAAGGTGAAAATGTAGCGGTTTTGTTAGGTTTGCATGCGGTTTTCGGTTTTGCTGCCTTTTTTCGTCGGTTTTTCGGTTTTGGAGGTTTTTTTTCTCCGGTTTTGCGGTTTCTCAGAGGCCCCGGTGCCCCCCCCCTCGTAAAGGAAATGGTTTAACGTCGAGTTAAAGTAAAGTAAGACACCTGCTACTCCCCTTAGGACTACAAAGTGTGATGAATACGTTTTACTACAAGCGACTACAATTGTCTCTATAAAGTATGGTGCCTAACAAAGTACTAATGCTAACTGTACCCACAGTGCACTGTACACTGCCTTTTTGTATCGCGCCGTGTTAAATGCACTTGGTTGGCTCGGCTTTTGTTGGAAATGATCTTGTACTTGGGCCTGATGACGACTGAGACCCCGAAAAATTTTTATATAGGAAGTGACTGAAATAATAAGGCAAGATGGTATTAATATAGAAAAATACAGAATGGGTATACGGTAATCCAACGTGTAGCATAAAGCAGCGACACTAGATAAAATCCAAACGCCAGCTGCAATGATGTATGTGCGTTCCAAAGTTACAATTTGTCTGTATCTCTGCCCCAACAGCGGGGCGAGAAGTCTATCCACGCTTATGGCCGTCATCGTCGTCAAAGACACTCCACATAATGTATAGCCTGTGAGGAAGGAGGCTTCAAATGCATATCGACAAAGATTCCATTGTTCGTGAGTCACAGAAAGCCAAAACCTAGCAACGACAACTAGGCTGGGTAACAAGACCAACCAACAGATCAGTTGTTGCTAAATAACGATACAAGCGTTTGGACGACGGATGAAGGGAAGATTCTTTGTGAAGGGCAACAAGATTAAGAGAATTTCCAATAAATGCTGTGATGGAGAGGAGAATGTTGACTGTCAAGAAAGAATTTAAAAAAATTCTTGTTGAAGCCCACCAACCAGAGAGGGGGAACAATACAGTTCTTGAAATGTCTTGGTCTGTGTTCCACCCCAGTAAAATTTGCCGTCGACATTATTCTGTATTCCTCTTTTTTTTTCCTTTTTTGAGAAATATTCGATCTAAACAGCTACACAACGACGACGATCACTAAAAAAAGAGCTCCCTACGTACTGAGTCATATAACTTCCCCATCATTGCTTATTCGTTTGAAAAATGTCAGAGAAATTGTCGCTTTAACTTGTCAGGTACACCCCGTATAAAATTGGAAAAGGATGCAAATACATAAAAACACCTGTAACATAATTACTGTTTTCTCTGTACGACCTAAAATCCCTCTTAAATTAGCCTACGGGCCCATTATCGACGTTTCAGTAAGAGTTACTTCGCTCGTGAATGATAAGTTTGAGGCCTTGAGGAACACGACTCGTGGACAAAAGAGCGACGCAAAACTAATAACAAGAACCTGCTCGCAAGCTGACCTAGTTTCATTGATGGGGTGTCAATCAAATGTCCATATCATTTGTGTAAAGTTGAGGCTTGAATCATTATCAGCCTAAGCAAGCTAAAAAAAAAAAAAGATTCAAGTTAAGGATTTCCAACCCATATCAATCAGTCAAGGAAATTCAAATGCCTATAACGAATTGAAATTGATGTATAGCCACACATGCAAACTGACTTTAACATATTCGAATTCAACAGTGTAATTAGTAACATTTTGTGGCTCTTTTACCTCCGTTTCGTCTCCGACGAAACTAGAACAAAGCAAAAGAAGAGCTAAAAAATGACGCAAACATACAATTTTCTGCCGCTTTCGTTTGCATTCTCTATTTGTTTTCCTCCTTTCGCCAACAAATTAATATTCTTAGTGATTTTCCTGGATATTAATAAGCCAAAGTTTGCCTATTATATCGTAGTTATACAATTTCTTCGCTTCCAACGTCTTTTTCGCGAAAAGGCAAGTAAATTATTTTGGTATCAAACAAGCTTTGACGTATAAGGCAGGTCACTGAATTCTTCATGTCGTAATTCTCTCAAGCGATTATATTAGCAATTGTCCTCTGATAATGAAGTTTTTATTATAATGCTAAAGTTAACAAGATAATCCATTGATCGAGAAGTAAAATGAACGAATTGGATAAATTTGATCAAAAAAACAAAGTTTGTGTTGCTACCTTGCTTGCTGTCAATTTTGGTGACCGAGAGATCAAGGGTTTTAGAGAAAATGGTGAAAGAAACAAAGGTATCAAAAACTCTGTTCAGCCAACTTAATCTAGGAATGAATAAGTATCAAGAGTCCAAAACATGGACAAATGTGATAGTATTGTTATGCTACAACTTATTAAAAGCTCAGTCTTCTTATGTAGAAATTCATTCAGAGCTGAGTAAGGAGGATTAATAAATATCATCAGTGTGGGGAAAAAAAAGAAAAATCCGGTGAAAAGAACTCTATAAGAACCAGTAACTTCAATTTTATTCCATATGCTAATTTACACATTTCTAGCATTACTCAAGCAATATTATACATCTCTAAAATTCATAAGCATTATGCACTATGTACAGACTTTTTCATAAGTTTCTAATTTCTTCCTATATATCCAACATACAACAAATCTGACGAGCGTTCTCTCTGGCTGGTACTAATCGTGACGTTTTTACTAAGCTATGAAAACTGTCCATTGGAGTGTACCCTGAGAAACCGGGGATCTAACTTTAAAACCATGGACAGCGAAGTGCTTGTCTGATTGTCTGTTTCACTGCTTGTCTTACTTCACTTATCTTCCAGCAGTAAAGGAACGGGTTTAACGTCGAGTTAAAGTGAAGCAAGACACTTGCTACTCCCCCTATGCCTACTGAGTCTACTGAATACGTTAAATCGTCACCGATTACTACTGCCACCATGATTAAGTATGGTGCGTAGCAAACTACTAGTGCTAACTGCACCCACAGAGCATTGTACACTGCCTTTTTGTATCGTGCCATGTTCAGTGCATTTGTTTGGCTCGGCTGTTGTGGGCCATGATCTTGTTCTTGAGCCCGATGATGACTGAGACCCCGAAAAATGTTTATATACGAGAGGAATGAAATAACAAGGCAAGATGGTATAGTTATACAGGTATACCAAATGGTTATACGGTAATCTAATATGACACATAAAGCAGCGACGCTAGATACAATCCAAAAGGTAGCTAAGATGATGTATGTGCGCTTCAAAGTTACAATTTGCCTGTATCTTAGCCCCAACAATAAGGCGAATAGTCTATCCACGCTTATGGCCGTTATCGTCATCAACGACACTCCACATAATGCTACGAATGGGAGGAAGGAGGCGTAATATGCGTATCGACAAAGATTCCATTGTTCGTGGACCACGGAAATCCAGGTCGTAGCAGCGAGAGGCTGGGTAAGAAGACCAACCAACAGATCAGTTGTTGCCAGACAACGATACAAGAGTTTGGACGGCGGATGAAGGGAAGATTCTTTGTAAAGAGCAACAAGGATAAGAAAATTGCCAAGAAACGCTGTGATGGAGAGGAGAATGTTAACTGCTGCAAGAGAAACTAATTCTTGTCGAAGTTCACCCGCCACAGAAGGGGAGCATAGCAGTTCTCGAAATGTTTTTGCCTGTGTGCTGCCTCTGTAATTTGTTGTGGACATTGTTCTGTGCTTGTTTCCTGACAATGACAAGGCAAAAGTAGCGTACTAGACCCTAATCTGATCCAATTTGTTTTCTTCGAATGTCTTGTTCACAATAAGAAGAGAAATATACTTTCATATCAGGTAACTTTCATTTAAAAGGAAAGTTATTGAATTTTTCTTGCTAGAGGGCAAACAATCCCTCTCTATTTGATAGGGTGCTTTTCAAATTTCCATGTCATCTGCTTGAAGTTCAAGCTTGAATATTATCAAACTCGGTAAACTAGAAAAAAAAAAAAGAAAAGCTGACGATTTTACTTGGTCTATGAAAAATCTGGACTCGTACAATCTCCGAAAGCATTAAACTATTGAAATTGAAATTTTAATCAGAGATGCCAGCTTACTTTAAAATATTTCTTTTAAATTTCTAATGAACACAGTTTTGCAGCTAACTAATGGTCTATTATCAAGCAAGATGCACGCTATTCAATCTTGTCGTTGTCATTATCTGGACCATTAATAAATTTTCCTTATATTACGACATAATACTACTGAAGTGAAATACAATTTATCATTCCCAGGAAGAAATCAAAGGATGGATTAGCTGGTTCTACCTTTCATCAGCAACATTCATCTCAAGACTTCCTCTAATGCGTTGACTCTTTAAAAATGCGCCCACGACATGGTTTTCAAATGACAATGATGGCGATCCCTTTTCTTTTTTACAGTTCATAATTTACCTTACGTTTCTCATTTATGATAAGAGAAGACAACTCGTGACTAAAAATAATTTTGTAACACCTTATTCTGGTTTATTTTTTAAATGTCTCATAATAAAGGCGGCAGTCTATTTTGCGCCACAATTACGTGTTTGTCTAATCAGTTATGTTTAATTTAGGAATAAATTAGCATCTACAGTCAAACTTAGAGACATCTATGATTGTATTGTTGTTTTACATCTTATTTGAACTCCGTCTCCACAGGCAGAAAATCATTCATAGCTGAGCGAAGAGGATAAAGTACTGCATTTAATTTCGGAAAATGGAGAGATTTTGAAATAACTGTACAAAAAGCAGGGATTGTAAATTTTATCATATACACACTTACACATTGTGACTAGGAAGTTATTATCCAACTGTGCTTCGTAGAGTACAAATAACGCCCAAAACGAGTACAAATATCTCTCGGCATTTGTACTCCAGAGAACCGGTTAGAAAATATCCACGAAATTCGCCCGTACTGAAATAACAATTTGGCGCGTTGGATAATAAATCTCTTATTAGACGTTTCGTTGTGTAGTATGGCTGAGTTTTTTTAATCGTTGCCTTAATATGGTTTAAAGAAGAATTAACATGAGAGTAAAATGTATGCGTATCTCTCTTCGATTATGACTAGATATAATTATGATAAAGTTAGAATTAGTAGCACGAAAAATACTTCCTAAAGAAAGTCCATAATCAGAATTCCTCACCAGCGTTTAAGCATTTAAAATGCATCAGAAAATTCTATGTTGCGTCAAAAAATGCCCGCAACCTGCGAGGTACCTCAGTTAAGAAAAAGACACTAAAAGGGAAATATGGAGACATCTGCCATTAAACTGTCACCTCCAGGATGCTAATCAAGAGTTCATGTCATTATCAGCCTCAGCAAGCTTAATAAATAATGTACACTGGAGATTTTACTCGGTCTTAGATAAATAAAGGAATTTTTGACAATCTTCGAACGCATCAAACTATTCAAATTCAAATTTTGATTACAGCTGCGAACATATTTGAAAAGATTTAAGTTTACCTTAGTAGTTAATTGCGCTTTGCAGTTTTTCTCTCATCGTTAAAAATTACGCCAGAAAACCGTTTTCTACATTTTTTTTTTATTCTTTGTTTATTCTCTCCTTTAGCCAGCGAATTGTTGGATTCTCTGGTGTGATTACCCATTCTCTCTTGAGCAGTTACATCCTAATGCTTTTGTGAACAAAAATTTATCAACCGCGTTCGAAATTACAAAAATAGCCGAAGGCTTATCTGATTCTAACTTCGTCAGCAGCATTTATCTCAGGAGTTCCTCACATGCGTTTACTCTTTAAGAATGCGTCTACGAAATTTCTTTTAAGTAACATACTTGACAATTCCTTTTGTTTTTTGGAGTTTCCATTTTATTCCATATGCTCACTTACAAATTGCTAACATTAGTCAAGCAATATTATACATCTCTAAAATTCATAAGCATTATGGACTATGTACAGACTTCCACCAACAATTTTTTCGTAAGTTTCTTATTTCTTCCTATCCAACATACAACAAATCTGACGAGCGTTCTCTCTGGCTGGTACTAATCGTGACGTTTTTACTAAGCTATGAAAACTGTCCATTGGAGTGTACCCTAAGAAACCGGAGATCTAACTCTAAAACAATGGACAGTAAAACGCTTGTCTGATTGCCTGTTTCACAGCTTGTCTTACTTCACTTATCTTCCAGCAGTAAAGGAACGGGTTTAACGTCGAGTTAAAGTAAAGCAAGACATCTGCTACTCCCCTTATGACTACTGAGTCTCATGAAAACATGATATCGTCACCGATTACTACTGCCACTATGATTAAGTATGGTGCATAGCAAACTACTAGTGCTAACTGCACCCACAGAGCATTGTACACTGCCTTTTTGTATCGCGCCATGTTCAGTGCATTTGGTTGGCTCGGCTGTTGTGGGCCATGATCTTGTTCTTGAGCCCGATAATGACTGAGACTCCGAAAAATGTTTATATACGAGAGGAATGAAATAACAATGCAAGATGGTATAATTATACAGGTATACCAAATGGTTATACGGTAATCTAATATGGAGCATAAAGCAGCGACGCTAGATACAATCCAAAAGGTACTTCGTTTTTTCTGGCAAGTTATCTATGATTGCAACGAGAAATGAGGTCCAAACAGCACACGCCCACCAACGTTCACTGAAACCCTACTTCCTAAACAATGTCCACAATTAAAAATCCTCACCAGCGTTTAAGCATTTAAAATGCGTCAGAAAATTCTCTTTTGTGTTAAAAAAATGGCCGGAACATGCGAGGTACTTCAGTTGAGAAAAAATACTAAAATATGGAGACATCTGTTATTAACCTCCACTGACAGGATGCTAATCAAATGTTCATATTATTATTTCGGAATTGAAAATTAATCATTATCAGCCTCAGCAAGTTTGACAGATAATTTAAACTGGCGATTTTTCTCGGTCTTAGAATAAACTGAGTCTGACAAACGGATCAAAATGTTTTAATTCAAATTGTGGTCGCAGCTGCGAATTTATTCAAAATATTCGAATTTACCCGTGTAGTTAATTATGCTTTGCAGCTTTCCAGTCATCTTTACGTATCCGACCAGTACCTTAGACGAAATTGCCACAAAAGCAAAGTATTACGCCAGCAAACCATTTTCTACAATTATTTTGTCATTCTTTGTTTATTCTCCTCCTTTTGCCAGCGAACTCATAGTGAGTATCCCTGATAATGACAAGCCTAAGGTAGCCAACTAGACCCTAGATCAAATTTGTTTTCTCAGTTCCAATGTCTTGAACACAATATGTAAGACCAAGAAAATACTTTCGTATGAGGTGAACCTCCATGCAAAAGGAAATTGACTGAACTTTTCTTCCTGTGATTGCCTTCAGCGATCAATGATTCTCGCTGGGTAATGCTGACAGTTACTTCCCAATATGGAGGTAAACATGACAATTAATTGATAGAGATGGAAAATAAAGGGATGCGTTTTCCAATCGTATCACTGACTCGATGAACAATTTATTTCCTACTAGTTTATCATTTTTTTGTCTTTCGAGCTCGACTGTAAAATTGACATCGGTTGGTATTTAAAATGTCTCAGGAAACTGTCTACCGTGTTAAAAAATTTACTTTTTTCATACCCTAAATAGTATGAATTAGCAATAAAAGGCAAGCCAGATATAGAGACATCTATCGTATCATTTTTAGAAGAGCAACAAACCATCTCTCTTAATTTGATAGGGTGCTTTTGAAATGTCCATATCATCTGCATGAAATTTATTTAGGCAATAGCGAAAATCAGACCTGAAAAAAATCAGGCCTGTACGGGATTCTAACCATTGACCTTTGCGATACTAGTGCAGCGCTCTACCAATTGAGCTAACAAGCCAACTGAGAGCAGGCCGTTAAGTTGATTCGTAATAAACCCGTGAAAGTAATAAATGAGATACAATGAATATATGAAGTTCATATATTCATTGTATCTCATTTATTACTTTCACATTGTAATCAGGCCTGTACGTATCCCGTACAGGCCTGATTTTTTTCAGGTCTGATTTTCGCTATTGCCTAAATAGCGCTATCTACTGCGAGGATCGTCCATCATACGTATCTAATACCGCAGTTCAAAAGTATATGAACTTCATATATTCATTGTATCTCATTTATTACTTTCACGGGTTTATTACGAATCAACTTAACGGCCTGCTCTCAGTTGGCTTGTTAGCTCAATTGGTAGAGCGCTGCACTAGTATCGCAGAGGTCAGTGGTTCTAATCCCGTACAGGCCTGATTTTTTTCAGGTCTGATTTTCGCTATTGCCTAAATAGCGCTATCTACTGCGAGGATCGTCCATCATACGTATCTAATACCGCAGTTCAAAAATATATGAACTTCATATATTCATTGCATCTCATATTAGACGGGTGTTTTCATACAATAATTGTGTAATCACTTTCAGCTTTAAAAGTACTATATATAACTCGAGGAGGACCTAACTCCATGGACAGCAAAGTGCTTGTCTGATTGTTTGCTTCACTGCTCGTCTTACTTCAGTTATCTTCCAGCAGTAAAGGAGGGGGGCTTTGGGATTTTCGGTTTTGCGGTTTTTGGGCCTAAAAGGTTCGGTTTTTCGGTTTTTCGGTTTTGATATTCAGAGTGATTTGCGGATTTTACGTGTTTTTGCATTTGGTTTTCGGTTTTCACGAAAACTCTGATGCGGTTTTCGGTTTTTGCTTTTTGACCCCTTTAAATGTGAAAATGTAGCGGTTTTTGTCAGGTTTGCATGCGGTTTTCGGTTTTGCTGCCTTTTTTCGTCGGTTTTGGAGGTTTTTTTCTCCGGTTTTGCGGTTTCCCAGAGGCCCCGGTGCCCCCCTCGTAAAGGAAAGGGTTTAACGTCGAGTTAAAGTAAAGTAAGACACCTGCTACTCCCCTTAGGACTACAAAGTGTGATGAATACGCTTTACTACAAGCGACTACAACTGTCTCTATAAAGTATGGTGCCTAACAAAGTACTAATGCTAACTTTACCCATAGTGCACTTGACACTGCCTTTTTGTATCGCGCCGTGTTAAATGCACTTGGTTGGCTCGGCTTTTGTTGGAAATGATCTTGTACTTGGGCCTGATGACGACTGAGACCCCGAAAAATTTTTATATAGGAGGTGACTGAAATAATAAGGCAAGATGGTATTAATATAGAAAAATACAGAATGGGTATACGGTAATCCAACGTGTAGCATAAAGCAGCGACACTAGATAAAATTCAAACGCCAGCTGCAATGATGTATGTGCGTTCCAAAGTTACAATTTGTCTGTATCTCTGCCCCAACAGCGGGGCGAGAAGTCTATCCACGCTTATGGCCGCCATCGTCGTCAAAGACACTCCACATAATGTATAGCCTGTGAGGAAGGAGGCTTCAAATGCATATCGACAAAGATTCCATTGTTCGTGAGTCACAGAAAGCCAAAAACTAGCAACGACAACTAGGCTGGGTAACAAGACCAACCAACAGATCAGTTGTTGCTAGATAACGATACAAGCGTTTGGACGGCGGATGAAGGGAAGATTCTTTGTGAAGGGCAACAAGAATAAGAGAATTTCCAATAAATGCTGCGATGGAGAGGAGAATGTTGACTGTCAAGAAAGAATTTAAAAAAATTCTTGTTGAAGCCCACCAACCAGGGAGGGGGAACAATACAGTTCTTGAAATGTCTTGGTCTGTGTTCCACCCCAGTAAAATTTGCCGTCGACATTATTCTGTATTCCTCTCTTTTTTCCCTTTTTTTGAGAAATATTCGATCTAAACAGCTACACAACGACGACGATCCCTAAAAAAAGAGCTCCCTACGTACTGAGTCATATAACTTCCCCATCATTGCTTATTCGTTTGAAAAATGTCAGAGAAATTGTCGCTTTAACTTGTCAGGTACACCCCGTATAAAATTGGAAAAGGAAGCAAATACATAAAAACACCTGTAACATAATTACTGTTTTCTCTGTACGACCTAAAATCCCTCTTAAGTTAGCCTACGGGCCCATTATCGACGTTTCAGTGAGAGTTACTTCGCTCGTGAATGATAAGCTTGAGGCCTTGAGCAACACGACTCGTGGACAAAAGAGCGACGCAAAACTAATAACAAGGACCTGCTCGCAAGCTGACCTAGTTTCATTGATGGGGTGTCAATCAAATGTCCATATCATTTGTGTAAAGTTGAGGCTTGAATCATTATCAGCCTAAGCAAGCTAAAAATAAAGAAGATTCAAGTGTTGTAGAGTGTTTTCAAGGATTGATATTTCAAGTATTTTTAGGTTTGCCTTTTGTTTTATTAAGTCTCGCCTTTTCGCCCCTACGTGCTATTTTGATGAATCTATAGTTTTGATCATTTTTTTTTAGTGTGTGCTTGAACTTGGTTCAGCACGTACCGTGCTAGACATTTTAATCTCATGTTACGGTTGAGGATAACTAGTTTGCTAGTTATCTAGGTCAATTGGTTTGAGTTGGTAAAACTGACCTTGAGTCTTACCCACACTGAACATCCTGTTTTGGAAGTTCCCACGGTTAGCTAACCCAAACATGTCTGTGATTTTTGTATTTAATACTGGAGCACTCCTTGCTGAAAGTAGTAGAAAATAAGCAGTGGAACAAGAGAGAGAAAACTAGCTGTAGTAGAAGCAGCAGTTTAGGAGAATAAAGAAGAAAATTTCAGAGTCTCAGTACCTCTTGTTAATTCGCCAAGCGAGTGGTAAAACCCCCACAACACAAGTTAAGGATTTCCAACCCATGTCAATCAGTCAAGGAAATTCGAATGCATATAACGAATTGAAATTGGTGTATAGCCATACATGCAAACTTACTTTTAGATATTCGAATTCAACAGTGTAATTAGTAACATTTTGTGGCTCTTTTAACTCCGTTTCGTCCCCGACAAAACTAGAACAAAACAAAAGAAGAGCTAAAATATGACACGAACATACAATTTTCTGCCGCTTTCGTTTGCATTCTCTATTTGTTCTCCTCCTTTCGCCAACAAATTAATATTCTTAGTGATTGTCCTGGATATTACTAAGCCAAAGTTTACCTATTATATCGTAGTTATACAATTTCTTCGCTTCTAACGTCTTGTTCGCGAAAAGGCAAGTAAATTATTTTGGTATCAAACAAGCTTTCATGTATAAGGCAGGTCACTGAATTCTTCATGTCGTAATTCTCTCAAGCGATTATATTAGCAATTGTCCTCTGATAATGAATTTTTATTATAATGCTAAAGTTAACATGATAATCCATTGATCGAGAAGTAAAATGAAGGAATTGGGATAAATTCGTCATTTATATGAAACTATGATTGCTCTTGGTTACGTCTTTTAAACACTTACGCATCTTTCAAGCTCTCCATACTTCCCGGGTGCTTCGTATCTTAATGGCCACACGAATGACTCAATTGTAAAAAAAAAAGATGCAATAAGTCATTGATGTGATTCCTGTGTAGAAGTTCTTTTCCCGACAATTCTCCTTCATATTCTAGCTCTTCTCTTTAATTTTTCTGAGAAGCGACGCTGCTAACTGTTAAACCGAAAAAAAATGGGCCGACATTAGCTCTTTATCTCAACAAGTAAAGTTTGATTTGAGTACAAATTAGCACTAAGGTTAAATCTATTGGCAAACTTGAAGACACCAGCTATATTATTGTTTGAAAATACGATAAGGGAGCTCTCTTTTGCGAATTTTTTAAGAAGTGAAATACGTAGTAGTTAGATGTGGTGCTGTTTTCTATGGCCGACTGTTATTTGGAAATGTTTTTCCTGTATTTTGGTCAATTTTTAATTCCAATAATACTTTGTAAAACGACTTAACAGAAAAAGAAGTGAAAGTTAGGAACAGTTAAGCGCTCGGAAATTGGTTCACATAGAATCAATAATACTTGTAGACAACTGACACAACAACATCTGACTATAGGCTGATAGTTTCGAAAGAAACTGTTTGGGGCTGCGTCGGTGGGAGTAACGAAATAATTTGGATATATCAACAAAGTTGAAATGGTAAATTGGCCACCATTCGCTCCAACGAAGGGCTAACGCTCGAAACGTCAGCTTCTGTAATCATTACGGTGGCCAATTTACCATTTCAACTTTGTTGATATATCCAAATTATAACATCTGACTATAGCTAGATGGAAAGCGTTACTTTCTTCGAAATATTTTTAGACAGTCGATTATATTTTTACATTCAGTATTGGTTTTTCCCTCTTTATACATAATTTCAGCAAAACGATCGACCTCAGAGAAAACTTTGTAACAACCGATGATGGTCAGTTTTGTTCCTTACCCTTTATTACAATAACAAACGTGAAAGTATAATGCGTGCATATATTTTCTTCAATTATGAACTAATGTGTTCATGGCAAATTTTGGCAGCTTGTAAAACAGTATCTTAAAAGTTATGGTAAGTGTTTTCATGACCTTTCCTTTAGCTTTTTTAAGTGAATAAGAAAAATACCAACGATCGACATCGAGCAAAAATGTAATTGGCGAGGGTTTTCTATCACTCAGTTTTGGCATGAAAGTAATCATTGTAGTGTATTACCCATTGGCGCATGCGTGCGAGAGTTGTTGTGAGAACACGTTGTCCACCATTAAACTGTTAAGTTAGTGTGCATTGGTTTAATCCGAGTGTTATTGGTTAGATCCGAACCATCCGGGCGGGATACTACAATCATGATAAAACGATCGGGTACAACTCGACTCCATGGACGGCAAAGTACTTGTCTGATTGTCTGTTTCACTGCTTACTTTTCTAATCTTCCAGCTGTAAAGAAACTGCGGTGGCCCATAAGTGTCACAGCGAAAACAAAACTTACGGCAAGACAACGCCAACTTACGGAAAGAGAACGCCAACTTACGGCAAGACAACGCAAACTCATGGCATCACAACGCCAACTCACAGCAACACAACGCTAACTCACGGCAAAACAACGCCAATTTTTTCACGGCGGAAGTGAAATGCCACGGCGGATGTAAACTGATAACTATTCCATTACAGGCCATAAAATATTTTTGTAAACTATGGCGGAATCTGTGGAAGTTGACCTGGAAGATGAGCACTTGGAGTTGCCAGAAGACGACGAAGTCCTCATCCGCTGTTATTTCTTCAGGGGCTTCACCGTACTTCCGCCGTGAAAAATTGGCGTCGTCTTGCCGTGAGTTGGCGTTGTGTTGCCGTGACTTGGCTTTTTTGCACATTTTCCCATACATTTCCATCTAATTTTCAAGTGTGGATACGCTATTGTCCTAGAACCGGTATGTTCTAACTACTGTCTCGTCGCAAAGAGTTTGGACGGCTGATGGAGGGAAGATACCTTGTGAACGAGTTCTTGTGTTGTTTTCGTCTACTTTCCACCTCTAGTGAAATTTGTTGTCAACATTATCTGTTTTCTTTTTCTTGTCGTGTATCTGTGACTGCAAGGAGAAATAAGAGGGTGACACCAATTACTTTTGAAAGTATTCTCCCTAGAGTCCCTCTTTACCTGGATCATTTCATCCGGATAATTTGAAGCGAATATTTTGGTATGAAGCAAGTTTTCTTTTATGTAGCAAGAGATTGAAGTCTTGTTGCGATTCTCTTGAGCGATTGACAATTCTCTTTTCGCAGTGAAAGTTGTTATCCAATATTGAATTAAACATGATAGTTTATTGATGGAGATGGAAATGAAGGGATGGGTGGTCATACCCTTTCAAGACTCGATGAACAATTCTTTTCATTCTAGTTTTTTTAATTTTATCATCACTTGCGAATATTAAGTTGCGTACTGCTCCGCCTATTACCAACTCTTACCAGTCTTTCAAGCTCGACTGTAAAATTACCGCATGCTTCATATCGCACACAGACCAATGAATAATTGTTAAAACTCAAAATTTAGGAGACATTAGTTAGTCATGACAGACCCGACCTCGTTTTGAGTCTAGGCTTTATCGAATACCAAATTATTCATTTTGTACTCGTTCTATAGTTACTTTTCTTTCAAGCCTATAATTATTTTTACTTTAAATCTGTTATTATGTTAATCGACAGGGAAATAGCTGATGGACAAACCAAACGAGTGCGTGAATCTGTTGCTTAAAAGATGCAGTATATCATGCAATTCTTCAATACGGTTTAGGAGTTTATCCAGGAAATTTTTACTTCTTTTAAATTCTCTTTGATTATTCCGAATAGCAACTGCACCTGAACTTCTAAACAGTTACGAGTGGGCCAACACCAGCTTTTTCTTCTCAATTAGTAGAGTTTAGCTAAAATCGTTGGCAAAAACAAAGACATCGGCTATATTTCTGTTTGACAATACCATAAGGAAACTCTTTCTTGTCACCCTTTATAAGAGATGAATTAAGTGGTACATTAGGATAAATTGTCATTTAAGGGCCGATTATTAAGTGGAGATGTTCTTCCTTTATTGCATTCGATACTAAACTAAAGATCTGTGTGAAGTTCAGACTTAACACATAATCAGCCTCAGCGAACTGAAAATAAAAAGTTCAAGCTGGGTACTTTACTTGGTCAAAGCAAGAGATCGTCTGAGGAAAGATTAATTTCGTGACAATCTCCGAATGCATCAAATAACTGAAATTCAAATTTTTGTCACAGATGTCAACTTTGAATTAAATTTGCAATGAACAAAGTTTTGGAGCCTATTTTTCTCCTTTTTGTATCCCCTGACTAAAATCTTAAACAAAACCGTGACAGGATGTTAACCTACCAAACCATATACTTTTTGCAATTTTACAATCTTGGTTAGAATATTCAAAATGAACGTCGTTTATAATATTTTAAAGGTGCATTTCTCTAAATTCTCCTTTGATCACGACGGTTTGAATTACGAATTGTTAAAGCGCCACACGATGATTGAATTTCATTTACCTCAAGATGACGAGAGTAAATATCAACCAGCGCGTTGAGCAATAAAGCGTCAAAATCAAGCAATTTCCCTAGGGAAGCAAACAAAGGTGGAAATTGTTTAACTTAACATAAAAATATGTCGAGAACTCTCAGCTGTAACTACTCTTTAAAGTTTTACCCAATGCCGTCACATTTTGTTAAAGAAATTAAACATGAGAGTAAAATACATATAACTCTGTTTTCATGACAAAGTTAGAATTCGAATAGGATTAGATTTAATCGAACATGATCTAATGATAAAAATAAGTGAAAGAAGTTTTACACTACGTTTCGATGACACCATGTCATCATTTTCAAGTGAGAAGAGAATAAAATTTGACAACTTAATATATACCGTGCAAGGCGATAAAACGTAAAATATGCATGTAAAAAGTGACAAATTTAAATAAAATTAAATAAATAGTTTTTGCACGTATGGAGTCTGATTGTGTGTTCAAGCATGGCCTTTTCTTTGTTATGAATAACATTTCATAAATCAGACAGTCCAGTTTTCCCTTACGTTTTGCTGAAGTTCTTATTTCTTGCTTATCCAAGGACAGATCTTACAAACGTTCTCAAATAAAAATCGTGACTTAATGACTCAGCTTTGAAATTTAAAATAATATAAATATCAATTTGATGAGGATCTAGCTCCATGGACAGCAGAGTGGTTTTCTGATGGTTTGCTTTAGTGCTTGTCTTACTTCACCAATCTTCCAGCAGTAAAGAAAACGGGTTTAACGTCGAGTTAAAGTAAACTAAGACAGCTGCTACTTCCCTTAATACTACTAAGTGTGATGAATATGTTTTACTGTCAGCGATTACAATTGTTACTATGAAGTATGGTGCATAACAAACTACTAACGCTAACTGCACCCACAATGCACTGTTCACTGCCTTTTTGTACCGCGCCATGTTCGGTGCATTTGGTTGGCCCGGCTGTTGTTGGAGATGATCTTGTACTTGAGCCTGATGATGAATGAGAACCCGAAAAATTTTCATATACGAGGCGACTGAAATAACAAGGCAAGATGGTGTAATTATACTATCATATAAAATGAGTATACGGTAATCTAATATGTAGCGGAAAGCAGCAACACTGGATACAATCCAAAAGCTAGCTACAGTAATGTATGTGCGCTTCAAAGTTACAATTTGTCTGTATCTTAACCCCAACAACAGGGCGAGAAGTCTGTCCACGCTTATGGCCGTCATCGTCAGCAATGACACTCTACATAATGCAACGTCTGTAAGGAAAGCGGCGACAAATACGTATCGACAAAGATTCCATTGCTCGTCAGCCACGGACATCCAATAAGTAGCACTGAGAGGCTGGCAAACAAGACCAACCAACAGATCAGTTGTTGCCAAACAGCGATACAAGAGTTTGGACGGAGGATGCAAGGAAGATTCTATGTGAAGGGCAACGAGGATAAGAGAATTGCCAAGAAATGCTGTGATGGAGAGGAGAATGTAGATTGGTAGAAAAGAAATTTTAAATTTTTGCGGAAGCCCACCAACCAGAGGGGGGGGGGGGGGGGGGACAGTACAGATCTTGAAATATCTTGGTCTGTGTTCCACCTCCAGTGAAATTTGTTGTCGACATTATCCTGTATTAGTTTACTTTTTTCTTAGATTGAAGTTATCTGTGATTGCAACGAGAAATATTTCATCTAAACAGCTTCACAACGATGACGATCATTAAAACCTTACTTCCCACTTAATGATCATATAGAGACTTCCTCATCATTGTTTAATCGTTTGGAAAACTTCAGAGAAATCGTCACTTTAACTTGTCAATTATATAAAAACACCTGTAACATTAATATTGTTTTCTCTGTGAGATAAACAATCCCTCCTTACTTAGCCGACGGGCAGGCACTCATTATAAACGCTTCAGTATGAGTTTTTTGTACCTTGCTGGCCCCGGTTGTTCGAAGGGCGGATAGCGATATACACTGGATAAATCTCTATCCGGTGGATAGCACAGTACGTTTCGGTAACACTTATCCTCTGGATAGCGATTTATCCGTTGGATAACGTTATCCACTCTTTGAACAACCGAGGCCTGGTGAATAAGTTTGAGGCCTCGAGCAACACGACTTGTGAGCGAAGGAGCGACTTCCCGCAGTGCTGTTAACGAGGACCCAGCTCGCAAGCTGACCTAGCTCCATTGATAGAGTGTCAATCAAATGTCCATATCATTTGTGTAAAGTTAAGTTTTGGCTCATTGTCAACCTCAGCGACATTAAAATATAGAGGGTCTAAGCTAGGGATGTCAAACCCATGTCAATCAATCAAAGAATTCGAATAAATATATAGATTAAAATTAATGTATGGCCACAGATGCAACCTTATTTTAAAATATTCGAATTCAACCGCGTGATTAGCAACATTTTTGGGCTCTTTTACTTCCGTTTCTTCTCCAAGACTAGAACAAAATAAGCGAGGAGCAAAATATTAGGCGAAAAAGCAGTTTACTGTCGTTTCTTTTACATTCTTTATTTGTTGTCCTCCTTTCACCAACAAATTCTAAGTAAATGTTACGTTATCAAACAAGCTTTTATTTTTCCGGCAGGTGACTTAATTCTTTATGTTCTAATTCCCTCGAGCGATTGGCAATTGTCCTCCGATGATGAAAACTTTATGACAGTGCTGAAGGGAACATGATATTCTATCGATCGAGAAGGAAAATGAAGGAGGGGATAAGTTAATCATTTATGAAACTATGATGGCTCTTGGTTACGTCTTTGGCACCTCTTGTGCACCTTTCTCTTTCTCCAGACTTCCTGCGTGCTTCATATTTTAATGAACACATACTGACCTAGCCACGATACACTCGGCTTTGTTTTGAGTACGAAGTTTTTATCAAGTACCAAATAATTAATTTCATCTTTGTTACATACAAACTACTTTTCTTTCGACTCTACATTCATTTCAACTTTTTATCATATAAGGGGCAAAATTACTGAATTGTGATTGGTCAAGACAGAGGGCATTTTTTTTTAATTTTTGTAATTGCCCCGGGAAAAATTACTTGAAAATGATTGGCTGAAAATCGCTTAGCAACGGCTGCCACGGTAAAGAAATTTCTGTTTGTTTTGTAACAATGGTGTCCCGTTTTGCGCGAGATCAGTAAGAAAACATTTTGCCCCTTATATTATATACAAGTAATCACATGGTTCCTCGTAAAATTAAGGATTAATATCACTTGTGTTTTCGGAAGTTGCAGAAATTGCCCGAGTCGCTGCGAGACTCGGGCAATTTCAGCAACTTCCGAAAGCACAAGTGATATTAATCCTTAATTTTACTCGGCCCCATGCGATTACCTATACTAATCTATTCTTTTATTCACCAACGCGGAAATAGCGGAGAGACAAACCCAACGAGTGCGTATCAAACTTTTGGTTAGGATTTTGGCCCGAGAATAAGTCAAGCTTTCGCTCCTTATATGTCGTTATCTATCGTTCGAAGGAAAGGGTTTCTATTATTCGCAAGACAAAGGTTAGTAATCACCGGCGCGTAGCCAGCTCACCGAGCGCGAAATTCAAATTTCTTCGGAAGTGATTAGTGTTACAAACACAGCCTTTGTTGGGGAGGGTGTGGTAATGATTGTTGCAGCCTAGACACATCTAAAGGGAGTGGGGTGGGGAAGTTTGTGACAAGAAGAGCGAGGTCTGGACGATAAGTAAGCGAAAACTTACGCTTTAATAAAACTCATTTGTGAAAAAGAGTGAAGTGATGTATTCATGACAAAGTTTGGTAGCATGCGCTTCAAAGTTACAATTTGTCTGTATCTTAGCCACAACATCAGGGAGAGAAGTCTGTCCACGTAAATGGGTATTATCGTCATCAAAGACACTCCACATATTTCATGGGCTGTGATGTAGGCTGATTCAAATGCGTATCGACAGAGATTCCATTTTTCGTGGACCTTGAACATCTAAAAAGTTGCACGGAAAGTCTGGGCCACAAGACTAACCAACAGATCAGTTGTTGCCAGACAACGATACAAGAGTTTGGACGGTGGATGTGAGGAAGATTCTTTGTGAAGGGCAACGAGGATAAGATAATAGTCAAGAAATGCTGTGATGGAGAGGAGAATGTGGACTGCGAAGAAAGGAATTGATCCTTGATGAAGCCCTCCAACCAAAGAAGGGGAGGGTGGCAGTTGTTTACGATATATCGTATAGCATATCGTCAACTATCAAACTCTTTGCAAATGACACGAAAGTGTACAGAGAGATCCCTGACAGCATAAATGATACTCAAGCCCTTCAAAGCGACATTTATCACTTAGTAAACTGGGAAACTTTATAACAGTTGAGATTTAACCCGGAGAACTGCGAAACAATGCGCATTACCCATAACCGCGACAACTCGTCTATTTGGTATATTATGGGAGATGCAATCAAACCAGTAAAGCACGGGAAAGACCTAGGAGTTCTGAATTCCTATGACCTGTCGTGGGGTGCTCAAGTTGATGGTGCTGTGAGCAAGGCTAATAAAATCTTAGGCATTGTTTACAGAACGCTTGGATCTACAAACCAAGAAGTATTTTCTATTCTGTATATTACTTTAGTCCACTCACTAGGACGGTTGCCTTGTCGTGGCTGAGTGGCTTGTGCGTCCCAGTGACTCCAGGAGCTATGCCGACGGGGGTGGTTACACCCCTGGCAGGGCCTCCCAAGCCAGACAGGTCAAGGAGTAGGATGCAGACTAAAGACAGTCCCACAGCCCTCCAGACCTGGAGATTAGGCTTATGTGTCCCTGTCTGAGAAAGTGTTCCAGGAGCCAAAAGTGGTGGTCAACCGATTTGGCTAAAACTTGGCACAAAAGTTGAGTGTGATAAGATATTTCACAAGCCACTTTGGCTCACTTCTCTGATTGTTCGTTCTGAAGTTTTAGGGGGGGTCCCATTAGTGGCCTATGGAGCACCAAAAATTCATCCTCCTTAGTGGCATTTTGAAAGTGCTATAAAACTCCATTGGTAAATTGTGCTGCCAAATGAATTTTACCATGGACTCTACTATAGTGGAGCTTTTACGTCATAAATGTAACTTTGTTTTCAAGCAATTAGACAGAGGGGGGCCTGGGGCTAAAGTTAAGTCAAATTTGAGGTCAAAATCACTACCCAAAATTGCCATTTTTCAAAAAACCATAACATTCACCTGCCTTCTTGCATAACTTTCATACAAAATCCAGTATGTACTTTAGTAACCCGTTTATCAAAATCATTTGAGAAAAATTGGGCTTATTAGTCTTACTAAGGTCTGTTAAGTTTTTGGCACAAACTCTCCATGCCCCTCTAAGGCCAAGCAAAATAGAATTTTGAGCATAATTCATGCTATAAACAGACCAAAGTCTTGGCATACAGCCTTTATTTTGTATTTGGTGAGTGAAAATGAAACATTTAAGCCAAATAAATGTCATTATCCTGAAATACCTCGACTCATAGCTTATAATTACTCTAAGAAGGCCTCTGATTAGTACTGCAAACACCCAGCGGTTTAGCAAAATAAAGGTAATTTTTTTTTTCCTATGAAAACTTTGTTCCGATCATGGAGTACAAATGATGATGTTTTGATCTAGATATGGCGATATTTCTAAAGATGATTGAATTTTCTCTGATCTATGTATGTGAGGCCATATATCCATACATATTATACTCCAAGCATGCAAAGTCTCCATATTTTGTCAGGCCGTTTTTTTAAATTAAAAATAAGGTGACCTTAACCCGGCCGGCCTTAACCATTAAGCTCAGAATAAAACGATCGTTAAAAGATGATCTACGCCTGACCTTTGAATAGTCTGTGAATAGCTCTTGCAAATACCCATCACTTATAGCGAGCATGACCATAAGCTTACGTGCCGCAGTGACCACTGTCCAGGTGACTTGTGATCCATGAGAGATCTTTGGTACTTTAGAACTGAATAAATGGAACCACCCCAAAAAGATGGAATCCACAGTCAGAAGAGCTGGACGACAAAAAATAATGTTGCTGTTTAAATGAAGTATTCCACACGAGACATGGGATGATGCCAATAGGGCCCGCCATTTTGGACGTGAGAGTATTAAGACTGGATCGAGTTTCCATCCCTCCCACTATTCAAGTGTAAATGTTTGTGTCCTTATTAAGTATAGAAAGTATAGCAATAAGAAGTTTCTGGATAATTTTGCGATGGCACTTTATTCCTTTGGAGGGGTAAATGATCAATGCGGTGCCGCGTCATGGGCTCCGCTGCACGAAACAGGAATGACTCCTTTGTTGTCTTGCGATAATGACATGACTACTGGATTAAAACACAAGTACAAGGGTTCAGGTGAGTCTGGGGCGAGAGGAAGATCGGGTGATACCCAAGTTACAAGTACAGGTAATTAAAAATATAAGAAAGGGCTCATACACGCGCAGAAATGTAGCAGATGGCTTTTCAAGTGCCACTCTCGCTAAGAGCGGTCCTCTCAACTTCCCGGCAAAAAAAGATTTTCCTTGATTTTTTTCTTATGAAAAGGGTTTAGGACATATGTTTCAAAATAGTTTGATGGTTTTCCAACTTTCTTTTGTTTGAAGATTTCAACTTTCGCGAACTCTCTGCCAAGGGAAGATTAACTAAGGTGTTGCAAAAGCAAAAACTCAGTCAACTACAGTCATTGTGCGAGATTTCTCGACGTTGAAATTATAGGTAGTGCTCGTAAGGTATCGTATTGTGAACCTTTTCTACAGTAAGCAAATTCCTGTGATCACCGCAAGTGATGGTCAACAGACCCGCGTTACTCAAACCTCAGTGAAGGTTGCGTGACTCCTCGACTTAGTCCAGTCCTCTCACTCTCACGTCCAATATGGTGGGTCAGTCGATACAACAATCGCATCTTGAGGTGTGAACTGTTATCCAGCTCTCCTAACTATGGATTTCTTATTTACTTCCGGATGATTTGATTTATTCAGCTCTAACGTAGTAGGGAAATAGGATGGATCTCAGTAGAGTCCATGGTTAAATTCATTTGGCAGCGCAATTTACCAATGGAGTTTTATAGCACTTTCAAGTGCCCCTTAGGAGGACGAAATTTTGGTGCTCCATATGCCACTAATGGAACCTCCCTGAAACTCCAGAACGAACAGTCAGAGAAGTGAGCCAAAGTGGATTGTGAAATCTCTTATCACACTCAACTTTTGTGCTAAGTTTCAGCCAAATCGGTTGAGCACCACTTTTGGCTCCTGGAACACTTTCTCAGACAGGAACACTTAAGGCTAACAACCTTATCCTGTAAAAGAACGTGTTACGGAAACAGCAAAGAAGATAACCAATATCCTGCAAGCAGACCTTCCAAGGTCTTCGAACCGTATGACTGCCAGTGGTGAAAGCCAGAAAGAAACTACTGGCATGAAGTTGGAAGTGATGAGTGCAAAAATCATGACCAGGATTGGTTTTTGGAATGCACTTATTATGTGTGAAACTGGGAAGCTTGCACAAGCTACAACAGAAATGAGACGGTATAACTTGCATGTATTGGGAGTGAGTGAAAGCAGATGGATTGGGACAGGGAGATTAAAGACGGTGTCATGCGAGACAGTATTGTGTTCTGGGCGGGACAATGAGCTACATCGTGAAGGTGTGGAAATTATTCTGAAGAAAGGAGCAGATAGATCGGTATTGGAATGGAAACCTATTAATAGTCGCCTCATAAAGGGCAGGCCGAAAGGAAAGCAAAACAACTTGACCCTGATTCAGTGTTACACCCCGACCAATGATAGTGAGGATGATCTGAAAGACAATTTCTATCTCAGGCTCCAGGCAGAGATTGAGCAGGTCCCAATGCAAGATCTTATCATCATCATGGGGGATCTAAATGTCAAAGTTGGTGCCGATAACTCAGCCAGGGACAGAGTGATGGGAAGACACGAGAGTGGTATCATCAATGAAAATGGAAAAAGGCTTGTTGAGTTTTGCACAACTAATAATTTGGTGATAGGGGGCAGCCTTTTTTCACACCGAGAGATCCATAAAAGCACACGGTGCTCCCCGAATGGCAGGGATAGAAATCAAATTGACCATCTGCTGATCAATGGAAATTTAATTAAATTTAATAGTAAGTTCTTATGTAGCGCATTAAAATTGAACTCTATCCGCTTTACAATTACAATTCAATAAAAATCCTATACATGCAATTATCGCTACTCTATCTAAACTAACGAGGTATTATGTGTTATACATATATTTGACAACGCACGATGTCAAAAAATCTGGTGGCTTAATTTTTGAAAAGATAAGTTTTCAATGAGCGTTTAAAGGAGTCACCAGATTCAGCGTTTTTTATGCATTCAGGTAGCTGATTCCACAAATACGGTGCAGCGTAGGAGAATGCTCTTTGCCCATACGTTTTACTTCGAATTGTTGGGACCTCAAGTAGATTCATGTTTGATGAAAGGAATTTTCGTGCTGGAATATATCGACTAAGAAGTTCAACAAGATAGGTTGGAGCCATGTCATTTAGTGCTTTGAATGTTATCAACAGTATCTTGAATTGAATTCGTTTTGTGACCGGGAGCCAATGAAGTTTCATATGGAAAATGGCGGAGATCCCTTCCGGATGTCAAGGTGAGGAGAGGATCTGACATTGAAAGTGACTATCATCTCGTAACAGCCTACCTTAAACTGAAATTAAAGACTGCAGGGCGTCTAACCAAGGGGCGCAGCCGTTTCGATGTGAGCCAACTGAAACACCCAAATGTGCGAAAATTTTTTATCCTGGAGGTGCATAACAGATTCGAGGCTCCTGTGGAATTTGGCGGAAGGGAGGATATTAACGATGAAGGGGTGAATAAGAACTGGGAGAAAATTGTTACTGCTTACAATGATAGCAGCAAGGCATGTCTAGGCTGCAGGCAGCGGAGGTCAAAGGAATGGATTTCATCTGATACCTGGAAAGCAATTGAAAGTAGACGAGGATTAAAGAAGCCCGTTGAAAGTTATAGATTCAAAATCCCAACGGCTTAAAGAAAGGCATCAAGGAATGTATCGGGCAGCGAACAAGGAGGTAAAAGGCCGAGCAAGAGCAGATAAACGAAAGTACATGGAGAACCTTGCATCCCAGGCGGAAGAGGCAGCTGCGCGCAATGAACAAGGAACAGTATAAAAGATCACCAAGATAATGACAAGTAAGTGCCACACAACCAACGTGCTTGTAAGGGATATGTACGGTATCCTATTAACATCAGAGGGAGAGCAACAACGGCGATGGATGGAGCACTTTAGAGAGCTTTTAAACAGACCACCACCAACAGTAATGCTAAACATCCAGGAAGCCGCAACTGACCTTGACATCAACACAGACGTTCCAACTAGGAGGGAAGTCATCCAAGCCATTAATTCCCTGTAGAATGGAAAAGCTCCTGGCCATGACAATCTAAATGCCGAGCTGTCTAAAGCAGCCCCTGAGCTTGCGGCAACCATTCTGACCCCTTGTTTAAAAAGATCTGGGAACAGGAAGAAATTCCGACAGACTGGAGCAGAGGAGTGATAATCAGGATACCAAAGAAAGGGTCTCAAGGTGATTGTAACAACTGGCGAGAAATTACCCTTTTGTCTGTGCCGACTAAAATCTTTTGCATGGTCATTATGCAGCGCATCACCCAAGCTGTCAATGATATCCTGCGGAACGAGCAATCTGGATTTCGCAAGGGGCATGGATGTACGGATCATATATTCACCCTGCGGAATATACTTGAGCAATGTACTAAGTGTAAGAGGGAGTTGTATGTAAATTTCATCGACTATGAGAGCGTTTGACAGCATTCGTAGGGACACTCTTTGGCAGATTCTGAGAGCATATGGCATTCCACAAAGCATTGGTAATATCATCAAATGCTTTTACTCAAATTTCACATGTTGCATCAGTCAGGGGGATCTAAGTTTTGAAGTTAAAACCGGTGTACGGCAGGGATGTGTCATGTCGTCCATGCTATTCAATATTTCTATTGACTGGTTCCTTTGTCGAACAATGGAAGATCAGCAAAGAGGCATGAGATGGACCCCTATTACTACGCTCGAAGACATCGATTTCGCAGACGATTTAGCCCTATTGTCCCACACTCGACAGCACATTCAGGGGAAGACAGACCGGCTCAGCATGTTCAGCAGCCAGGTCGGCTTGAGAATTAGCTTGAAGAAGACGGAGGCCATGTGTGTTAATGGCCTTTCTCCAACAAAGATATGGGTAAGAGGACAGGACATTCCAAACACCAACAAGTTTACATACCTTGGAAGTGTGCTCTGCCAAGATGGAGGTACCACTCTAGATATACAAAGCAGATTGACCAAAGCAGGATATGCCTTTATGAATATAGGCTGATAGATTCTAAAGAAACTGTTTGAGGCTGCGTCGGTGGGGGTAACGAAATAATTTGAATATATCAACAAAGTTGAAATGATAAATTGGCCACCGTTACGATTATAAGACTATTATCAGGTATCAACGAACGTTTTCATTCCACTAATTTATTCGTGTTTTTCTCGTTGCCATGTTCCCACCAATCACGTAGCTCCTTTTTCTGCCTTTAAAAGCACACACAACCCACCATTCCCCTATTCGCTCCGACGAAGGGCTAACGCTCGAAACGTCAGCTTTTATAATCGTAACGGTGGCCAATTTACCATTTCAACTTTGTTGATTTATTCAAATTATGCCTTTATGAGCTTAAGATCAGTGTGGAGGTCAGCAAACTACAGCAGGAAGACGAAGCTTAGAATCTGTCAGAGCTGCGTATCGTCAACTCTCCTTCACAGCATGAAAATCAAGATTTAGGAAGACTTAAATGTTGCGTAAATCTGCGTAAAGTTTTTTACGAAGCTTTACGTTAACTTTACGTACGACGGAAGGGTAAGTAAAGGAAGCTTCACGCGAAGGGAGGGTAAAGCCAGCGTAAACCTTGCGTATAGTTTGTGAGTCGACTTTACGGTTATTTACACCTAGTGTAAATAAAACGTAAAGTTGTTTATTGTTTAGCCCAAATGGATGGAGCACATAAAATGGCATAATTCAGTGAGATGTAGGAGTTTTAATAGTTAAGCACAAATAATTATTTGTACGAGCACAATGATGAAACATCATGATCACCAAAACAGTCTAAGCCTAGTTTGAGTTAAAAGCTTGCAACAATTTTCATTTTGAAAAATATGGTCTGAACTGGGACTTTGTTATTGGTAAACATAATAACCGAATTGTATTCTAGTTGGGCGAAGCTCAGCAAATAAATCAATTTGCCTATTTCTCAGTTTATGTTTTGTCGCTGGTTCTACAACGTTTTTGTCGTTCCCTTTTGCTTTGATAGGAATGATCTTACCTGTGAAAACCAGCCAGGGAAGTTTTATAATAACCTGAAATTTTAATACTTCGAAATACTTTGTAGATATTCTGGACACTTCTCAGTAAGAAGGAACTATACTGAGCACAGATAAATCTCTTGATGACACATAACACAGGACTCAAACTGGTACTGTAAAATTCCAAATGTTTATTCCATTCAAAGTTTGGTGAAGTACATTTTAATTAAAAACACTTAATAAGAGCTTAATGATACAAAAATGCAGCTTTACGAAAGCGTAAATTTAGCGTAAATTTGCTTAAAGTTGTATGACCAACTTTACGCTAGTATTTAAAGTTGTTTAAAGGCGAATAAAGTTCAATTTACACGGTCGGTACGTAAAGTTGAATTAAAGCTAGCGTAAATGTGTTGAATTAGCTTTACGCTTGTTTACCTCGCCGCTTTAAGTGCTCTTAAAGATCAACCTTATACTACCCGCGTAAAGGCACATTAAAGGTCGGTATGTAACTATATTATTGTATGTCAATAACGTTCAATTCCATCACTAAAACTTGATGAAGACTCTGCAATTGATTCGTACAAAAAGCTTGCGTATGCAAATATAGACCCTGCTCGCTATGCCATGCTAATGAGCCACAACAAGGGCGAAACAGCTGTCCATGGCTGCCACTCTACGGGTGATATGGTTGTGCGCATGCGTACAATATTAGCCGTACCAGGAGATTGTAATATAAGTGTGCTTTAGTGCTGTCATTAGTGTTGTTTACAATTTTTTGAGCACACAGGTTACAAATGATCTCCTCTTCATACCCACGCCGTGGGAGAACTGTTTTATAGTTCTTAACAGCCACCACATGTTTAACGTAGAGCTGGCGAATATATCGGGTGCCTACCTCTTTCACGCCATCTGTTGACTTTGAACTAAATCTTAGAGTGCAAACCATCTTTTTGAGGCGTCCTGCGTCATTGACATCTGGCGGTATCTCCACCCCAGTACTCCTGGGCTCACCTGGACCAGGTGGAATGGCAGTTTAGCGTCGCGTATTGACCTTTTTGGGGTCCCATTTGCGTGGGTCCCATCAGTGTCGTCTTGTTCCGTGTATGTGTGTCCGTTCTCGGACCATCGCGGTTTGTGTTTGTCTCTGTCTGTTCCCGATGCCGTTCCACCTGGCCCAGGCTACTGGAAGCTGAATACTTCCATCCTCGACGATCCGGACTATCGTCAACTAGTCCGTGATGAATGGTCTGCTTGGCGCCTTGCCATCCCCCGCTTTCCTTCTCTAGCTAAGTGGTGGGATCGTGGGAAAAGTAAAATCAAGGGGCTTACTATCCGCTTTTGTGCAAATAAAGCCCGCACAACATCTTCATGCCAGCATCTTCAGGCCAAAGTTGATGCTGGAATTACTTCCTGCATTGACCCTTGGCGGTCTGCTTGTTCCGAGCTTGCCCGGCTTGATTCCCATGCTGCGAGGGGGGCTCAGGTGCGTGCGAGAGTCCGATGGGTTGAAGAGGGTGAGTCTTCCTCGCAGTATTTTCTTCGTCTCGAGAAAAAACGTTCCGCTGACCGTCATATCTCTGCGCTGAGAGAGCCTGATGGCTCTATCGTCTCGTCTTCTGCCGATCTCTGTGCGTCTCTTGGTTCCTTCTATTCTAGTCTTTATACAGCCTCTCCTACTGACCCTCATGTTCAATCTTCTCTTCTTGAAAATTTGTCTTCTGTTCTCTCTCAAGATCAGGCCAACAGTTGTGAGGGCCCTCTTACATCATCAGAGGTCCTCGTCGCTCTCAAGGGCATGGCTCGTAACAAGGCACCTGGTTTAGACGGCCTGCCTATGGAATTCTATCTCCGTTTCTGGGACGTGGTTGGCTCTGATCTTGTTTCTGTTCTTAATGAATGCTCTTCCTCTGGTTTTCTCTCCCTCTCTCAGCGCAGAGGTATCATCACTCTGTCTTTCAAGAAGGGGGACCGCCTTGACCCCAAAAATTGGCGGCCCATATCTCTTCTAAACGTGGATTATAAACTTGCTTCTCGTGCCATAGCTGGGCGTCTCCTCCGGGTAAGACACCTCGTTGTCAGCCGAGATCAAACATGCGGAGTCCCCGGCCGTTTTATCGGAGAAAATGTTGCTCTGCTTAGAGACGTTGTCAGCTATACTGAGTCTTCTGGCACCCCTGTCGCCATCCTGTCCCTCGATCAAGAGAAGGCTTTTGACCGTGTGGATTGGGGCTTCATGCGGTCCACTCTTGTCACCATGGGCTTTGGCCCTTCCTTTGTCGCGTGGGTCGACTTGTTCTATACTCATGTTTAAAGCGCGGTCAATGTGAATGGGTTCCTGACTCCTTTCTTTAGCCTTTCTCGTGGTGTCCGGCAGGGGTGCCCTCTTTCTCCCCTCCTATATGTTCTTGTGTCTGAGGTTCTTGCGTGTAGTATCCGTGTAGACCCCCGTATAAAGGGTCTGTCTCTCCCTGGGTGTCCCGTACTGTCTCCCATCTCGCAGTACGCGGACGATACATCTTTAATCCTTACCACTGATTCTGGCATTCTGGCTGCCCTTGAGACTTACAAGCTTTTTGAACTAGCTTCTGGATCTAAGATCAACCTTTTTAAGTCCAAGGGTCTCTGGATGGGTGGTTGGCGGGGTCGTACGGACCCCCCGGTTCCTTTTGACTGGTCTCCTGCTAAGCTCAAGGTGCTGGGGGTGTTTGTCGGCCCCGGTAACCTTGATGAAGACAACTGGCGTCCTCGCATTAATGCGGTGGACCGTGTTCTCAAGTCTTGGCGTTCTCGTGTTCTCTCTTTTCATGGCAAGGCCCTAGTCATTAACGCTCTCGCCCTCTCCCGGGTTTGGTATGTGGCCTCTCTTATCCACATGCCGGCCTGGGTGGAGGCGAAGCTTTCCCGTCTTGTTTTCTCGTTTTTCTGGTCTGGCAAGGTTGAGCTCGTCTCCCGTTCGGCCGTGGTTCAATCTCCCCTTTTAGGTGGTTTTTCTGTGGTTAATATTCAGTCCAAGGTGAGGGCCCTCCTTGGTCAATGGGTGAGGAGATTCGTCTCCTCCCCATCCAGTTGGGTCGCTCTCATGTCCTTTTGGTTTAACTCTTTGTTTGGTGTCTCTCCTCTTGTTGTGTTTTCTCGTCCTTTTAGTTTCGACTTCAGGGTCTTGCCGCCCTTCTATCAAGCTCTGGTTTTGGCTTGGCGTAAGCTCGACGGGGCTTTCGCCACGTCAAAAAACTCTTTAGTCTACGGCTCTTCATGCCCTCTTGTTTGTTCTCCCGTTCCTACTATGTCTACCAAGTCTTGCTACCTATATCTTCTCTCTGAGAACATGGTCCAGCCTTATTGTGTCCTTAAGTTTCTATTCATCTATCCCAACCTTGACTGGCCTGCCACGTGGCGTGCCCTATCCTTCTTTTATCTTGACCGTCGTGTCATCGACCTAAATTGGAAGATTGCGCACGGCGTCCTGTACACCGCCCGGCGTCTCTCCTCTTTTGGTTTATCTGTTCCTCTCTCGTGTTTTTGTGGACCCACGGTCGAGTCACTCAAGCATTTGTTCTTCTACTGTCCACTTGCTCAGAGTGTTCTCGCCTGGGTCCAGTCCTTGCTGTTTTCCTTCTCTCCTATGTGTCCTGCCATCTCTTTACGTCATGTCCTCTTTGGTTTCAACTCTAGTGAACTGGTTTCTGTCCCGCGTGTCTTTGTCTATCTGCTCAATGTTTCTAAGTTTTGTATTTGGCGGAGTAGGAACGATTTCCGTTTCCGTAACGTTCGTCCTGGCGCTGTGGCGGTGATTGCTTCTATCAAGGCCCGCCTGAAGTTTTATTTACCAATTTCCTTCAGGCGGTGCAAGTCTGACAGGCGTCGTCGCGTCTTCCATCGTCAGTGGGGCGCCCGTGGCATTATAGCTTCAGTGGTAAACGACTCCCTTGTCTTTTCCATTTAGTCCTGCTCCCCGTAGTTATTTAGTTTCCTTTTTTTGCTCGAATGAGTGTGTCTCGGTGCTGCTCGTGCTGGGTCTCCTTTATTGGTGTACTGCACAGTAGCCTCGTTCTTCTTTTGCTTGAGTGACGTGTGATCTTTTGCTTGAGTGAGCGTGTCTTTGTGCTGCTTGTGCTGGGTCTCCTTCATTGGTGTACTGCACAGTAGCCTAATTGTTAGTATCTGTTTCGTAACCCATGTGCTGGGTCTCCTTCGTTGGTGCACTGCACTGGGCCAGTATCGTTTGTTCTGTCTACTTTGTAAGTGTGTCTGTCCGCTGCTTGTGCTGGGTCTCCTTTGTTGGTGCACTGCACAGTAGTCTTTCGTGAGTATTTGTTTTGTTGTCCATGTGCTGGTCTCCTTTGTTGGTGTACTGCACTGGTCTGTTTGTCCTTGTTCGTTTTAGTTCTGCGTACCCAATTTTTGGTTTCTGTGAGGTGGGGTTCGATTCCCCAGCGAGTTTGGCGTCTGGTGACCCTCGTTTCTGGTGGACCCTAACCCTAAGGCATTGCACGCAAGCCATGGGTGGGATTAGTCCTGTTGGTCGGCGGGCATTGCACACGCCCTTCATCGGGGGGCCCGGCCGTCCACCTTAAACATAAAAAAAATGTTGACTTTGAACTCAATCTTAGAGTGCAAACGAGAGCTAGCTGGCTACGCCATGCAGAATTGCCTTAAATAGACTGAAGTGATCATTGATGCCTAATGATACATATGTAATTTGACAGTGCGTCAATATACCGCCAACTTGGTGCAAAATATAGTGCCCTATATAGAAGCGAAAATTTACAATTACAGAACCAGTAAACCGCCTTCACGCTGTTGCTTAAAAGCGGCCTTACGCCACAATTCCGCCAACTTTACGTCAAGCGTTTTCGTGTTCATTTACGCCATTGATTAAAGGTAGCGTAAAGGTTAACTTTACGGTTTACGTGAGCGTAAAGTCGCGTAAATGCAAACTTACGCTGCATTTAAGTCGCGTTTAAGACTAAATTTGCGTTTTCGTGCTGTGGCTTTACGGCTCGGAATGCTGGAGAATGACAGAACAAGACCTCTCAAGACTGGCATCCTTCCACACAGCTAGCGTCAGGAAGATTCTGAGAATCTTTTGGCCTCGGAAAATATCAAACGACCAGCTACTGAGAAAAACCAAGCAGGAGGATATTCGTACACTTGTCGCAAGGGAAAGATGGAGGTAGATTGGACATGTGATGCGGAAGCCCAGTCACGAAATAGCCAGAATTGCAATGTACTGCGAATGTCATGCGTAATTTTCTCCGATCTCCAATCGAGTTATCTAGCATAAAGCAAGCTAATATCATTATCAATGCGACCGAAACAATTATGTGATTAGGGAGAAGAATTTTAAAGTTTATTCTTTTCGTTTATCCATTAATAAGTACAGTACACTTGTTCGTGTATCACTCAGCTAATGCTATAAGCAACAATTGTCGGCATTTGTGCAACCCGGCCGCGTTTAATGCAAGTCTCCGCGATCGCTGTACTGTATGATGTTCATTTCTATCTGTATAATGTCAGTTAACTGATTTCCTCCAAAAAGAAAAGAAAAAAAAAACATCTGCAATTAAAACAGGGGAAACACGTTTGCCTTGCAGTAAGATCAGGTTTGCATGACAGGAACCCATTTCAACGTTCATACAAGGAAGCCATTTTAAAGTCATTACTCGCGGCGAGTGATTAGCGTTAACATGACAAAGTGTTTATCTACTCAATAATTTTCTCCACTGCCGTTTGTTAGTTAAAAAAAAAAAACATTAAAATAGAACTTCACAGTTAAATATAGTGTTTCCATGCAAACGCCTTCAAACGGTATACAATAAAACAACAACAACTACTTATGATATTTACCTGGGTTTCCGGAGACAGTGGGCAGCTTCTTGTCGTGTTTCTCTGTAGTTCCTTCTTAAGCTGCTCAACGAGCCACTCTATCCTTCCTCGCGAGAGCCGAAAATGTTCAATGACTTCACAGTCAGCCATATCGGCTAGAAAGGGGCGCCTTTGATATAATCTTGGTCTTCGCGCTAAACAGGAAAGTCCGCCCCCAGCCGCCATTTTGTTTGGTTTTTCAACATTTGCGACTCTCCGATAACTTTACGGGAGGTTACAACCTCCCGTAAATTACCGGGCAAGATATCGGTGAAATTAACGGGATCGAAACTAACGGGAGTTTCGAGAAACACCCGAAAAGTTTACGGGGACTTACCGGGTGACTTACCGGACCCGATAATTTACCGGGACTTTCGAGAAACGGGCCCCAGTCAACTTAAGATAAACCCGAAACGAGTTTGGAGCTACTACTCAATCAAGTCAAAATCAAAACGGCTTCCAGATGTAAACACTTACAACAGAAGATCTGCGACAAAACCTCAAGAGCAAGCTCACTTATTTAATATTCACTTTCACTCAGTTTTTTGTAAACAGAGTACTGGGATACCCGCCCCAATACAAACTGACTTACCGTAAGATCCAAGTACTGATTTCATTACCAACTATGTGGCTTGTGACACTAAAGGGGTTGGAAAACTTCTCAAAGGTCTTAAAGCTAATAAGTCTTGTGAGATTGACAATATACCTGCTCGTTTACTTAAAGAGACCGCTGATACATCTGCAGTTCCTCTGAGTATGCTTTTCAATTTATCTTTCAAACAGTGCTGTCTACTAAATTATGGAAATCAGCTAATATCACACCTATTCATGAAGATGGTGATCATGAGCCTGTAGAAAATTATAGAGGCATTTTGCTTCTATCCATCATTGGGAAATGCCAGGAAAGAATTGTGTACAATGCTATTTACAATCAAGTTATCAGTTTCGTGCACGATTCCCATCACGGATTCCTCACCGATCGTAGCTGCACTACTCAAGAACTCTTGGTACATTATGATTGGTTCAAGGTTTTGGATAAGAGTGGCCAAGTCAATGTAGTGTTTATAGACTTTTCAAAGGCCTTTGACCTTGTCTGTAATGACATTCTTTTAGCCAAGCTTTACAAATATGGTGTCCACCGGGACTTGCTCAACTGGTGTAGGCATTATTTGACAGAACCTCAGCAGCGTATAGTAGTCAAAGGAGAGGCTTCCGATAGGTTAACCGTAACCTCTGGTGTCCCACAGGGTTCTTTGTTGGGACCATAAATTCTTCACAATATACATCAATGATTTACCAGGGGTAATTAGTAAGAACAGCTCAATTGCATTATATGCTGATGATAGCAAAATGTATAGGGTTATTAATACTCAAGAAGAGCTGTCCTCTTTTCAAAGTGACATAGATAAAATATCAGATTGGTGTGAGATGAACAAGATGACAATTAATACTAAGAAATGTAAGATCCTGCGAATAACCAGGAAAAAGGCACCCTTAGTTGGGGAGTATAACATTGAGGGTCAACCTTTGGAATGTGTTAATGTTTATAAAGATTTAGGATTGTTTAGTCTTGTGAGACCCTTATTGGAATATTCATGTGATACTTGGAACCCTTATACTAAACGTAAAATTGACAAATTGAAGGCTGTTCAGCGAAGAGCTCCCAGATGGATCATTAGGTCTGATGATGACTATGGTACTAGACTATCTAATTTGAAATTGTAGCTATTATCTGTTAGGCGGTTCATTAGGGATGTTACGTTTTTGTTCAATGTAATTAATGGCCCTTATAACATAGACATTTCCAATAAGCTCATATTTTGTAAGGACAGAAGCATGGCTTATAATTTAAGGAAAAATGACACACAGGACCTTGTACCAAATTTTGGCAGAAATAACGGTCTCAAATATAGCTTTTTTAACCGTATCGTTGTTGAATGGAATAGCTTACCTAATCACATTAGAGAATCAGATAGTATTGAAACTTTTAAAAAGAATGTTTTAAGTTTTATTAAGGATAAGGATAATTAGGGCATCTATTTTTATATTTCTATATAGTTTTGCTATATTAATTTTTTTTTAATTAGAGGGGGCATCCCTTGTATGGTGCGTCAGCGCTTTTGGTTGTCTCCTTCTCCACAATTTTTCCTTTTATGGTTTTTATTAACCTTAATTGTAATTAATACTAATTGTTTGTGTATTCTTGTGGAGTGAATTTGTAATAAGTAAATAAATAAATAACCTGCAAACAAAGCAAACGCCCTTCAGTCTAAGCTACAAAATGATATCGTTGACAAATCTAACAGGAAGTGGGAAACAAACGAACACATTCAAAGAACTGGCATGTTCTCCCTCTTTGGTGGGTAGATTACAACAACAATTTATTTCTCTCTCAGCCGTCAACATTCTCCTGTCCATCACAGCATTTCTGAGCAATTGCCTCATCCTTGTTGTTCTTCGCAAGGAATCTTCCCTCTGGTACCGTTGTCTGGCAACAACTGATCTATTAGTTGGTCTTGTTAGCCAGCCTCTTGCTGCTACTTATGGGATGTCTGTGGCTCGTGAACGATGGATTTTTGTCGATACGCTTCTGGGGCAACTTTCATAACGAGCTACGCATTATGTTTGGTGTCTTTATTGACTATGACGGCCATAAGCGTGGACAGATTTCTCGCCTTGTTGTTGGGGCTGAGATACAAAAATACTGTAACTTTGAAGCGCACATATATTACTCTGGCTGCCTTTTGGGTTCTATCCAGTTTCACTGTTCTATCATATATTTTAGATCATCGTATAACTATTTGGTATGGCTGTGTAGTTGGACCATCTTGCATAATTGTCTCAATCGCTTCGTACAGAAAGATTTTCAGCGTCCTCAATCGTCATCAGGCTCATGTACAAGATCTTGTTCAACAACAGCCGGGCAAACCAAATGCACGGAACATGGCGCAATACAAAAAGGCAGTGTACAGTGCACTGTGGGTGCAGTTAGCATTAGTTGTTTGCTCTGCACCGATCAATTTAGTGGAAATTGTGATCGCTCATAGCAAACGATATCCACCATATTTAGTGGTCTTAACGCAAATAGCAAGTTGCTTAGTTTTCTTTAACTTGACGTTAAACCCATTTTTTTACTGCTGGAAGATAATTGAGGTAAGACAAGCAGCAAAGCAAACAATTAGACAATCACTTTGTCTATGGAGTTGACGGGTTGAAAGGTAAGGGTGAAAGCGTTATCTTCGTATTTTCTTAACTCAAAGTACATCGTGCTCTACTTTAATGTATCAAGCACTGTAAAACAGAAAAATCGAAACGCAGACGTCCTACATACCGTAACTCCTCTATCAAGCCAACCCCCCCGTCTTCTTTCAGGTACTTTGGGAGCTTGGCTTATAAGAGGCGGGCCTGAATAGAGGGGGGGGGGGGGGGTTATTAATTTAGTCCGATGTTTACTACCAGGATACAAAAGGATATGATATACCGTATTTATTTATTCAAAATTGTTCTCACTTTACATTTTTTTCAAATTGACAGAGTAAAAACCCTCAGTAAAGTGTGATGAGTTGTATGATTTGTCATAATCATTGCTCTGTAATTTCTGCATACCGTATTCTATTGATGCCAACCTTCTAACATCAATCAATCAATCAATCAATCAATTTTGCCATAGTCAGTTATAAATAACAAACTAAAATTACAGTACTTGATATTAAATTAAAGGTCCAAAGTAAAACTGAACGGTACGATGGTTTTTAGTTTATAATTAACATTGTTATTCTTTTTCTTATTATATTTATTATTATCATTATTATTATTTTCATCATTATTTTCAATAATGTTATCATATTAATTAGTTCTTATTTGTAACTTAGAACAAACTCCCCTTAAGAGGTTTCAACTACTATCGACTCCATACAAACGACTCATTCACGACATAAACATTACAAACGAACTGAACAGAACGACCTAACTTTACTGACAGATCGAAACAGACCAATTACGATCGACTTACGCCAATTGAGTCTTACCGCAAATAACATCACGGTAAAACTGAGCAATCATTTTACACGAACTGAAATAAGAACATTCTACTGACAACAACTATTCACTTGACTCTGATGATGACTTCCGCACAGGTTGCCGAAACGTCAATCACTACCACCGACAACAGTCCTTCTCAGGACTCCACTCACCCGGACGATCACACTACACTTTCACATGTTACCCCCGGGTTCAAACCATTTACTGCAGTATTATTTTTGTTATAATTTTTTTATTCGCTATAATATTATCATTTTAAATAATATTGTTAACATCATCACTGTTAATGTCAGTCGTAACACTGAGTCGGGATCGATTTCCGACCTCGACCCCAGACTAATTTGTTATTAAAACAGAATGTTCGTGAAGTTTCTACGGCACAGGAAGAATGTTAGGGTACAAGCACCTGCCGCATACATGACGCCTTGTGTACATGTAACAACCAAGCTTTTACCTTATCCCAACTACTGTCAAACTGGGGAAATAATTACAAAAGTGTCACCACGCTCTCTCGTACGCGACTGAAATGATTTGTTAGAGGGATAATCCTAAATAATTTTAATAGCTTGAAGCGAGGGCATGGTTGAATTTTGAAGGAAAATAGGTGAAATAGCCCAAAGTATTAATTTGGTTCTGTGGCATTTCGCACCTGTCGAGTAATTGTTTCTGTTTCCAATTTTAGTCGGATGTTGGGTGCAAAGAAAAAAACCGGTAATGGGCTGTTATTTACGAAGTCTGCGTTCAAATAGTTTCCGACTAAGTATTAACCTTTCATGTCGAATATTCAAGTTTCTGAGTAAGTGTAATTGAGCAAAGCAGGTCAGTTACGTGATCGTGGCTTGGCAGGTGTTGTCAAGGAAAAAATATCTCTCTTCAGATGCAATTACAAAAAGGCATTAGAAAAAAAACAAAACAAAACAAAACAAAACAACTGTTTATGAAGTCACGGAATGCTAAAAAAACATTTTCTAGCCTAAATACTGTCTCTCAACTTCAAGAAATGTGATAGCGTTGGGTAGAATTTCATTTAAAATATCCTTTTCAGAAAACGGTAAGTTATTATTTCTCTTTTTAAGCTCGATCGTTCGCTTGAAATTGATTTTCGGAAGCAGAATATAAATAAAGGAAGAAATATTTTAAATTTACGCGTATTATCTACATTATTTGAGACAACAATTTATTATTTATCCTATCAAGGACACTTTTTCTTAGTATTGGTAGCTTTTGCACTATGGTGTGAGATGATCATAAAAGCACAAAGTTTTATATTTCTACCTGGTAGTGCAAATTCATTCGAAAATTAAAGTTAACCAGTGGGATAGACACGTAGTTTTGACGCAGAACAATTTTAGGTGATAAAGATCCCTGCCTCACCAATTATGAAAGATAAATTGCAAGATAATCTTCCTTGCGGGAAAGAATATTTCTATCGTTCATGATGCTGCAAAATAAAGATATTCAGTGGATCTATGGAGGGATCTTTTAGAGTTTATAGACGGGATAATATGACATAGCATTACCTGTTGAAATTCATAAATGGTGATATTTAAAGCTACTGGGAAGAAATTGGTATCTCTTGTAACAGAATAAGCATTATTTAATACATGAGTGAACGTTGCTGAGGACGTTTCTGGGTAAGTGTAATTAAACAGAGTGAGGTTTACGTGATCGTGGCCTGGCAGGTGCTGTCAAGGAAAAAATATCTCTCTTCAGATTCAATTGCAAAAAGGCATTAAAAAAAAAAAAAAACAAAAAAAAAACAATTGTTTATGAAATGCTGGAGAATATTTTCTAGCCTAAATATTGTCTCTCGACTTCAACAAATGTAGTGGTCTTAGGCAGAATTTCATTTAAAATCTCCTTTTCAGAAAACGGTAAGTTATTATTTTTCTTTTCATGCTCGGCCGCTCGCTAGAAATTGATTTTCGGAAGCAAGCTATAAACAAAGGAAGAAATATTTTATATTTACGCGTACTATCTGCATTGTTTGAGACATTTTGCTTCAGAAGAGAGAGTTTTTGCTTATGCCATAGTCAAATTTTGACACCAGTGCCAAAAATGCCTGGTATGTCTTAAATACTAAGTGAGATCTGCACTAGACATGCAGGTTTTGCAAACACCTTTATTTGGGAATAAAACTTCTTGTTTTTTTCATATGAAGACAATTTGCGGAGAAGCTTTCCAGGTGCAGAACGTTCGTCGCACTCTTTCATATAGAAAAAAAAAAAAAAAACAGCAACAACCGAAAAGATCGCACCATTCAAGACTTACAATTATTGATATTACTTATGGTTACGTTCTGTTCTTTTTAATAAAGATTTTTAAGTAAAATGTAACTTATGGCGAAAAAGTCCAGAGAAATTAAAAGAGATCTAATAAGCTGCTAGTTACGCAGAAACTGGTTCCTCTCACGGGTGACAATAAATGCAAAACACAGCGATGCGATCGGATAAAATGTGACATGTATCTTAATCAAACAGACAGTTTTCACCTACATTTGAAATCTGGTAACTATGTTTTTGAAGTCAATATTCTAGGTTTTAAAATTAAAGCAACGTAGAGGGGTTTTTTTTTCGTAGGAGTGGTCTAAAATAAATTTGGTTGTTGCAATTTTTAGATAACTTCAAGGAAAAACGTATAATGAGGACAAAAGATTTTAAAGGAGGTGGATCGCATACTCAAACATTTCAAGAAGAGCATTGCTCCCCCTCTTTGGTAGGTGGGCTTCAACAAGAATCAGTTTCGTTATCAGTGGTGCATATTCTCCTCTCGGTGACCGCTTTTCTTGGCAATTCCCTTATCCTTGTTGCCCTTCGAAAGGAATCTTCCCTTCATCCGCCGTCCAAACTGTTGTATCGTAGTCTGGCCATAACTGACCTTTTGGTTGGTCTTGTTAGTGAGCCTCTCTATGTTACCTATTGGATATTCTTGGCTGAGGAAAACTGGAGTCTTTGTCAATACGCAAGGGACGCATACCACATAACAAGCTATGCATTATGCGGAGCGTCTTTGATGACGATGACGGCCATAAGCGTGGACAGACTTCTCGCCCTGTTGTTGGGGATGAGATACAGACAAATTGTAACGTTAAAACGCACATACATCATTGCAGCTACCCTGTGGGTGATACCCACTGTCGCTGCTTTATTCATCAATTTATATCATCGTATAACGAATTGGTATGAATATATAGTTATACCATCTTGCCTAGTTATCACAATCATCTCGTACACAAAGATTTTCCGCACTCTCAATCGTCATCAGGCAGAAGTGCAAGGTCGTGTTCAACAACAGCCGAGCCAAACAAATGCACTGAATATGGCGCAATACAAAAAGGCAGTGTACAGTGCACTGTGGGTGCAGTTAGCATTAATTGTTTGTTATGCACCATACTTTATAGTGGCAATTGTCATCGCTGAAAGTAAAAGATATTCATCACACTCAGTGGTATTAAGGGGAGCAGCAGGTATCTTTGTTTACTTCAACTCGACATTAAACCCGTTTCTTTACTGCTGGAAGATTAGTGAAATAAGACAAGCGGTAAAACAGACTATTAGAGAAGCACTATGCTGAAGTTAGAAATAATAATATGTGATTGCACGAGCAGTTATCGCGCATAGAAAAGTTCAATGTACTTGTTTCAGTTCCATCGAGAACAGCTAAAGAGAAGTCGAGTAAAAAAAACTCATTTTACTGAATGTATTAAAGTAGAGGAGAGTCTCTGGTTAGCATTCCTGATGATAAACAACGTATTGCAAACGGATAGAAACATGTTCTTGAGAGGTAGATAGGAGATGGGATTTTTTTCTTTTCTTTTTAAAAACAGCGTTAGTCAAATAAAGATTTAGGAGAGACTTCAGCTTCAAAAAGTAGGCAGTTTGCTTTAAGAGCCGGTTTACAAGTCAGCCGGTAAGCGAGATCAACATTTTTATCATGTAGTAATCCTTAAATCAATTTACTTTTTTTTTTAAATCAAACTTAACCATGATTATCACTGTTTCTCATAGAGTTGTCTTTAAAGGAACAATCTTTAGCCAAAGACAAATTTACTTAAATTACAGCCGGAGAAAATCAAATTTATTCTCTTATTTTGATCGGGTTTCGACCGGGATCAGAATGCCGTTGCTACAGGAGACCATTATGATGAAAAGGTTCTTGTAGCTTTCACCTTTAATCCGAGTGTAGCGTTTCAAGATAACGCAAAAAAGAAAAAAGAAATCGAAATAACGATCACATTACAATCACTCAATCGCAAAATAATGAAGTGCGCATAATGACATGTAGATCTTCGGTTCAGAATACCGCAGGCACGCAGTTAGGCATTACACGAGGGCGTGAACTTCGACGAGAATCTAATTTTTAGCAAACATATTAGCGAATTACGCAAGAAGGCCAGTCAAAAGGTGGGCGTTCTCGCCAGGTTGAGAAACTTGGTTACTACGGAGACTAAACTATTACTATATAAAACTGCTATTATGCCATATCTCATATGGCATTTCTGTAGGGCGTCGGATGCAAGGAAAGTTGAAAGAATTCAAGAGCGAGCACTGAGGATAGTCTATAGTTCACATTCAGAAACGTAAATGAGCTTATTAGATCGTGCTAAACTACCTACCCTTCTTAATAGGAGATTGCGAGATATAGTTATACTTATGTATAAGGTTAAATATAGGCTAGTTCCTGATTTCATTTGTGACATTTATAGTCCTAAGTCTTGTAAATATAATTTAAGAAATCAAAATGTTTATATGCCTAGGTTTAATTCTGTATTGTATGGTAAACACTCTCTTAGATATCTTGGACCATTTCTATGGAACAAACTAAAAAAAAAATCACTGAAATTAGTAGCCTCTCTAGGTTTAAGTTCCATATTAGACGTAAGGATCCTACCGAACTGATAAATGGTAACAATTGCTCCGCGTGCGTAATTTGTACCTTAGGTTATATAATCTATAGCTTATTTCTTATAATTAATTAGGTTATTCATCTACGTTGCTCCGCGTGCGCAATTTGTATCTCTTACGTTATATAATCTATAGCTTATTTCTTATCATTAATTACGTTATTCCTCCACGTCGTGTCCCCAATTAGCGTCAGCTAAATACATTGACACATGAATAAAGTTCATCATCATCATCATCATTATCATCTAAAAATACTCCTTTTTTTCTTCATTTCAATAGAGTTATATTGTACCGTTGTCTGGCGGCGACTGATCTGTTGTTTGACCTTGTTAGCCAGTCTCTTGCTGCTACGTATGGGATGTCTGTGGTTCGTGAACGATGGGTTTTTTGTCGATACACATCAGAGGCAACTTTCATAACAAGCGTATGTTTGGTGTATTTATTGACTATGACGGCCATAAGCTAAGCGTGGACAGACCTCTTACCTTGCCGTTGGAGCTGAAATACAAACATATCGTAGCTTTGAAGCGCACATATTTAACAAATGGTAAACACCACAGCGTACACTATTGAGTTATGATGCACGCGGGAGGTTGCTAAGCACATAAGAAGTGTAAGAGTCGCGCGAGGCGATAGCCGAGAGCGACTCTAGCTTCTTGATTTTGTTATTGAAACAGAATGTTTGTGAAGATTCTACGGCACAGGAAGAATGTTAGGGTACAAGCACCTGCCGTATGCATGAAAGCTTGTGTACATGTAACAAGCAAGCTTTTACCTCATCCCAAGTACTGTCAAATTGAGGAAATAATTACAAAAGTGCCATCACGCCCTCATACACGTGACTGAATGATTTGTTAGAGGGATAATCCTAAATAATTTTAATAGCTTGATGGGAGGGCATGGTTGAGTTTTGAAGGAAAATAAGTGGAATGGCCCAAAGCATTAATTTGGTTGTGGTATTTCCTACCTGTCGAGTGATTGTCTCCGTTTCCAATTTTGGTCGGATGTGAGGCGCAAAGAAAAAAAGCCGGTAATGGGCTGTCATTTACGAAGTCTGCGTTCAAATAGTTTCCGACTTAATAACGTTTCACGTCGAATATTCAAGTTTCTGGGTAAGTGTAATTAAACAAAGTCAGCTTTACGTGATCGTGACCTAGCAGGTGCTGTCAAGGTAACAATATCTGTCTTCAGATGCAATTACAAAAAGACATTAAGAAAAAAAAAACAAAACAACTGTTTGTGAAGTCACGAAACGCTGAAGAATATTTTCTAGCGTAAATACTGCCTCTCAACTTCGAGAAATGTAGTAGTGTTGGGTAGAATTTCATTTAAAATCTCCTTTTCAAAAAATGGTAAGTTATTATTTCTCTTTTCATGCTCGATCGCTGGCTCGAAATTGATTTTCGGAAGCAAAATATAAACAAAGGAAGAAATTTTTCATATTTACGCGAACTATCTACACTGTTTGAGACATTTTGCCTCAGAAGAGAGAGGTTTTTTTTATGCCATAGTAAAATTATGACAGCAGTGTTTGATACATCTTAAATCAGTGCTAAGTAAGGCATATACTAGACATGCAGGCTTGGCGCAGCCCCTAACAGTTTCTTTAGAAACTATCAGCCTTTATCCAAATTTATCAAGCTATTTAGAGGTAAATCAATTCGAATATCTTAAAAGAGTTGGGTATCTTTCGCACTGTTAAAATACTGATATACTGAATACTGAATACTGATGTCTCTATTTTTTCCTGTTGTTGCTATCTCAACCATGAGTCACCCACTCTCAATGCTACTGTTTGGATGCCTCTGGTTCACAAACAATGGAATCTCTGTCGATGCGCATTTGACGCCACCTTCCTCACAAGCCGTGTATTATGTGGAGTGTCGTTGATGACGATAACGGCCATAAGCGTAGACAGACGTCACGCCCTGCTATTAGGGCGGGTGCCAGATAAATTGTAACTTTGAAACGCACATATATCATTGTAGCTACCTTTTGGATTGTATCTACTTTCACTGCTTTATGCTACACATCAGATTGCCTATACTCATTTCTTATGGCCATATAGTTATGCCATCTGGCCTTGTTATTTTAGTCGCCTGGTGTTTGAAGATTTTTTGGGGTCTCAGTTATCACCAGGCTCAATTACAAGATCTTGTTGAACAACAGCCGAGCCAAAAAAGCAGTGTTCAGTGCACTGTGGGTGCAGATAGCATTGGTAGTTTGCTGTGCACCATCCTTTATAGGGGCAATTGTAATCGCTGATAGTAAAACATATTCATCACACTTATTAGTATTAAGGGGAACGGCAGGTGTCTTAGTTTACTTTAACTCGAATTTAAACCCATTCCTTTATTGCGATGAGATAAGTGAAGTAAGAGAAGCAGTGAAGCAGACAATCAGACAAGCACTTTGCTGTCTATGGAGTTAGGTCTTCCTCGACTCATATATAATACTTTTAAAGCTGAAAGTGATTACACAATTATTGTATGAAAACACTCGTTAAATTTAACAAATAGAGAAGCCTTGACTATGCTCTGTTCTGTAGTAAAGCTCGTAAGAAGCGGCTAGTAGCCTCGTCATGGGTCATTGACACGTATTCCCGTCCGTTGTCGTCTAACGAGAACTGGAAGCTTTGCTTCGTCAACTGTAGTAGACCTTCGCGTCCTCAACGACACCAGTACAAGGTTATATGAAGCCAGATATTCCGTGCAAGACCCCAAGGATTGTCTCCCCAAACTGGATTTAACGACTGCAGGTTTTGGAGGTCAGGTACTTGAATTGGAGGTTTGTGTTTCGTGTACTGTGTTTCCTTTGTTCTCGCGCTTGTTTCGCTTTATTTGACTCCGGAAGAGCTTGTTTGACACTTGGAAATCTGTACCTTTTGAAATAGAAATTATCCTGTTAAATGGCGGGTTGTTGAGGTATCTTTCAATTGCATTTCGCAATCCAAGAAGGGATGACCTTGAATACAATACACCATCTTTTATTCGCGCTTGTGAACTGATTCGTTCTTCAGTGCATAATATGAAGCATGCAGTAATTTTACAGTCGAGCTTGAAAGGTGGCTAAGAGTTGCTAAAGTCGGAGCTAACCAAAACCAAAGGTTTATAAGTTATGATAATAATGGTAAAAAGTAGTAAGTAATAAATTGTTCTTCAATTCAGTTATAAATTTTGACAACCTATCCCGGGCTTTTATTTACCACCTCGATCAATAAATAGTTGTGTTTATTTCAATAATGGAAAATAACTGTCAAAATTACCAAACGAGAATCGCTCATCACTGTAGACAATCACAGGAAGAAAATTCAATAACTTTCCTTTTACATGAAAGTTTACCTAACACGAAGGTATTTTACTCGTCTGATTGTGAACAAATCGGATCTAGGGTCTACTAGGCTACCTTTGGCTTGTCATTATCCGGGGTAATCACTACTGGTGAGTTCGCCGGCGAAAGGAGGAGAAAAACCAGAGAATAGAAAAACAAATTGTAGAAACAGAAAATGGTTTACTGGCGTAATCGATGTTTTTGTTAACTATTTCGTTTCAAGTACTAGTCAGAAACATAGCCGAGAGAGAATAGCTCGAAAGCGCAATTAAATACTCAGGTAAATTCAAATATTTTAAAACAAGTTCGTAGCTGTTACGAAAATTTGAATTGAAATAGTTTGATGAGTTCGGAAATTGTCAAAAAATTCAACTTTTCCGAGACTGAGTGCAATCGCCAGCTTAAATAATTTATTTTGCTTGCTAAGGCCGCTATGATTCAAATTTCAACTGACTCCTAAAAAATGATATGAACACTTGATAAGCGTCCAGCCAATGAAATTTTAATGACAGATGTCTCCATATCTACCCTATAGTTTATTTCGTAACTAAGGTATCTCGCAGGTTGAGGGCGTTTTCTGACACAAAAAAGAACTTCCGACGCATTTTAACTGCGTAAACGCTGGTGGGGAATTCTAATCGTGAACTCTCCTAAGGAAGTAGGGCTTCAGTAGTCGTTAGTGGGCGTGGTCATTAGGGAAGTAGCAGTTTTCTTCGTTTACATTAACTCGACGTTAAATCCATTTCTTTACTGCTGAAAGATCAGTGAAGTGAGACAAGCAGTGAGGCAGACAATCAGACAAGCACTTTGCTGTCCACGGCGCGGAGTTAGATCTTTCTCGAGTTGTATTTTTATTCGTGCTCTCAATGCTGAGAGTGATGAAGTCACGTCAAGTATGTTATCAGAAATATTGTTGTTCAAGGTTTTTACATAGTCTGTTGTGAATATTTTACTCGTTAATTTTTGTTTTGTTACGTTGTGAATATTTTCCTTAGTTTATGTTTCCTTACGTTGATTTACGTGACGCAAAGCCCTCTTAGGCTCTCGCTTCTAATCGGGTAATCATTAACACAAAATGGCTTGTTGTGTAAACTAGAAAGCCTTTTTTAACGAAGAAAACTAAAAGTAAGGTAGAATTTAAAGAGAATTAGCTACCAATGATCAAGAATACGACAAGGCATATTTGAAGAAAGATAAGCATACACGTTTAATTAATCTCCTTTTAGCAATATAAAAGTATTGGATAAAACTTCGGAGAGTAGTTTGTGAGAGTGTTTCGAGGTACTTCTTATCGAGTTGTATTGGTTCACCTTAAGTCTCGAGCTTGTTTTGTCATCAGAAAAATGTCCGCAATGCTTTTGAATATGCAGAGTGGTTTCGTTGCTTGTGTATATACCCACCGGTACTTTAAAGTGCACCTAAACTCAGAAATTTTTTTTTCGCTTAACGAAATAAGCGTATTTTTTGGAGTATTTCTGTGCAAAAAGTTTTTAATTTGCTCAAATCTTTAATTTTCTGTGCCCAGTCAAAATACGGAAAATCGGCCGCTATCTTGCTCTACGGCCGAGTTTAAAGAGGAATGGCTCTAGCGGGTAATGTGGCGTCAAATCGAGAACACGAAAGTCTGCGTTTGACACATTGTCACTTGTTTGGGAAGGTTGTCGTCGATATTGTTCGAAATATGCCGACTAGGTGTGTTGTATGAGGAATGTATGAAGCGCGATACCTTCTTGCAAATTTCGCACGTTGCGTGAAAACAAAAGAACAAAGAATTGCTGCCGTTTCATTCTTTTACATTTTCTATTTGTTCTTCTCCTTTCGCCAACAAATTGTAAGTGATTATCTTAGATATGAGATATAAATTTAGCCTATTGAACTTGTCAATTACACCAGGTATGAAATAAAAATAAGGGGCAATTGTAGAGACATCTTTTAATATTTCTCCTCCCATTGCACAGTGCGACAAACAGACCCTCTTTACTTGGATCACCTTAAGTTGATAGGAATCTTATTAAGTGCCATATCGTTTGTGTGGTAAGTTGACACTAATAATTATCAGACTCGGCAAGCTGAAAATGGAAAAAGTTCTCAACTTAATGTTAAACCAACGTGGAATCGAAATTTGTTTAATTCTTTATTCCAAATAGCGACCTCAGCTAAACTACTAAGCAATTATATGTGGACGGCTCTCAACTGTTTATATCAATCAATTACCAAAGCTGAATTTAAATACGAATTAGCACTTAAGTCAAATCCCTTGGTAAGCACAAAACACGTCAGCTCTAATACTGTTTGAAAATACAATATGAATAAGGGAACTTTCTTTGATATGCTGTTAACAAGACCAACCCACAGATCAGTTGTTGCTAGATAACGATATAAGAGTTTGGAAGGCGGATGAAGGGAAGATTCTTTGTGAAGGGCAACAAGAATAAGAGAATTGCCAAGAAATGCTGTGATGGAGAGGAGAATGTTGACTGTCAAGAAAGAATTTAAAAAAATTCTTGTCGAAGCCCACCAACCAGAGAGGGGGAACAATACAGTTCTTGAAATGTCTTGGTCTGTGTTCCACCCCAGTAAAATTTGCCGTCGACATTATTCTGTATTCCTCTTTTTTTTTTCCTTTTTTGAGAAATATTCGATCTAAACAGCTACACAACGACGACGACTAAAAAAAGAGCTCCCTACGTACTGAGTCATATAACTTCCCCATCATTGCTTATTCGTTTGAAAAATGTCAGAGAAATTGTCGCTTTAACTTGTCAGGTACACCCCGTATAAAATTGGAAAAGGAAGCAAATACATAAAAACACCTGTAACATAATTACTGTTTTCTCTGTACGACCTAAAATCCCTCTTAAGTTACCCTAAGACGCTTCAGTACGAGTTACTTCGCTCGTAAATGATAAGTTTGAGGCCTTGAGCAACACGACTCGTGGACAAAAGAGCGATGCAAAACTAATAACAAGGACCTGCTCGCAAGCTCACCTAGTTTCATTGATGGTGTGTCAATCAAATATCCATATCATTTGTGTAAAGTTGAGGCTTGAATCATTATCAGCCTAAGCAGGCTAAAAATAAAGAAGATTCAAGTTAAGGATTTCCAACCCATATCAATCAGTCAAGGAAATTCAAATTCCTATAACGAATTGAAATTGATATATAGCCACACATGCAAACTTACTTTAACATATTCGAATTCAATAGTGTAATTAGTAACATTTTGTGGCTCTTTTACCTTCGTTTCGTCTCCGACAAAACTAGAACAAAACAAAAGAAGAGCTGAAAAATGACGCGAACATACAATTTTCTGCCGCTTTCGTTTGCATTCTCTATTCGTTTTCCTCCTTTCGCCAACAAATTAATATTCTTAGTGATTTTCCTGGATATTAATAAGCCAAAGTTTACCTATTATATCGTAGTTATGCATTTCTTCGCTTCCAACGTCTTGTTCGCGAAAAGACAAGTAAATTATTTTGGTATCAAACAAGCTTTGACGTATAAGGCAGGTCACTGAATTCTTCATGTCGTAATTCTTTCAAGCGATTATATTAGCAATTGTTCTCTGATAATGAAGTTTTTATCATAATGCTAAAGTTAACATGATAATCCATTGATCGAGAAGTAAAATGAACGAATTAGGATAAATTTTGTTGAAAAAACAAAGTTTGTGTTGTTAACTTGCTTACTGCCAATTTTGGTGACCGAGAGATCAAGGGTTTTAGAGAAAATGGTGTAAGAAACAAAGGTATCAAAAACTGTGTTCAGCCACCTTAATCTAGGAATGAATTAGTATCAAGAGTCAAACACATGGACAAATGTGATAGTATTGTTATTCTACAACTTATTAAAAGCTCAGTCTTCTTATGTAGAAATTCATTCAGAGCTGAGTAAGGAGGATTAATGAATATCACCAGTGTGGGGAAAAAAAAGAAAAATCCGGTGAAAAGAACTCTATAAGAACCAGTAACTTCCATTTTATTCCATATGCTAATTTACACATTGCTAGCATTAGTCAAGCAATATTATACATTTCTAAAATTCATAAGCATTATGCACTATGTACAGACTTCCAATTTTTTCATAAGTTTCTAATTTCTTCCTATATATCCAACATACAACATATCTGACGAGCGTTCTCTCTGGCTGGTACTAATCGTGACGTTTTTACTAAGCTATGAAAACTGTCCTTTGGAGTGTACCCTAAGAAACTGGGGATCTAACTCTAAAACCATGGACAGCAAAGCGCTTGTCTGATTGTCTTTTTCACTGCTTGTCTTACTTCACTTATCTTCCAGCAGTAAAGGAACGGGTTTAACGTCGAGTTAAAGTAAAGCAAGACACCTGCTACTCCCCTTATGACTACTGAGTCTACTGAAAACGTTAAATCGTCACCGATTGCTACTGCCGCCATGATTAAGTATGGTGCATAGCAAACTACTAGTGCTAACTGCACCAACAGTGAACTGTACACTGCCTTTTTGTATCGCGCCATGTTCAGTGCATTTGGTTGGCTCGGCTGTTGTGGGCCATGATCTTGTTCTTGAGCCCGATGATGACTGAGACCCCGAAAAATGTTTATATACGAGAGGAATGAAATAACAAGGCAAGATGGTGTAGTTATATAGGAAAACCAAATGGTTATACGGTAATCTAATATGGAGCATAAAGCAGCGACGCTAGATACAATCCAAAAGGTAGCTAAGATGATGTATGTGCGCTTCAAAGTTACAATTTGTCTGTATCTTAGCCCCAACGACAAGGCGAATAGTCTATTCACGCTTATGGCCGTTATCGTCATCAACGACACTCCACATAATGCTACGGATGTGAGGTAGACGGCGTCAGATGCGTATCGACAAAGATTCCATTGTTCGTGGACCACGGAAATCCAAGTCGTAGCAGCCAGAGGCTGGGTAACAAGACCAACCAACAGATCAGTTGTTGCCAGACAACGATACAACAGTTTAGACGGCGGATGAAGGGAGGATTCTCTGTGAAGGGCAACAAGGATAAGAAAATTGCCAAGAAATGCTGAGATGGAGAGGAGAATGTGAACTGCTGCGAAAGAAACTGATTCTTGCTTAGGCCCACTCACCAATACAATGGAGCATCGTAGTTCTCCAAATGTTTTGGTCAGTGTTCCACCTCTTGTGAAATTCGTTGGGGACATTGTTCTGTGTTCGATTCGTTTTTTCTGGCAAGTTATCTATGATTGCAACGAGAAATGAGGTCCAAACAGCACACGCCTACCAACGATCACTGAAACCGTACTTCCTAAACAATGTCCACAATTAAAAATCCTCACCTGCGTTTAAGCATTTAACATGCGTCAGAAAATTCTCTGTTGTGTTAAAAAATGCCCGGAACATGCGAATTACCTCATTTGAGAAAAAATACTAAAATATGGAGACATCTGTTATTAACCTCCACTGACAGGATGCTAATCAAATGTTCATATTATTTTTTCGGAATTGAAACTTTAATCATTATCAGCCTCGGCAAGTTTGACAGATAATTTAAACTAGCGATTTTTCGCGGTTTTAGAATAAATTGAGTTTCACGAATGGATCAAAATGTTTTAATTCAAATTGTGGTCGCAGCTGCGAATTTAATTAAAATATTCGAATTTACCCGTGTAGTTAATTGCGCTTTGCAGGTTTTCAGTTTTCTTTACGTATCCGACCAGTACCTTAGACGAAATTGCCACAAAAGCAAAATATTACGCCAGCAAACCATTTTCTACAATTATTTTGTCATTCTTTGTTTATCCTCCTCCTTTTGCCAGTGAACTCATAGTGATTATCCCTGATAATGACAAGCCTAAGGTAGCCAACTAGACCCTAGATCAAATTTGTTTTCTCAGTTCTAATGTCTTGAACACAATATATAAGACCAAGAAAATACTTTCGTATCAGGTGAACTTCCATGCAAAAGGAAATTTACTGAACTTTTCTTCCTGTAATTGCCTTCAGCGATAAATGATTCTCGCTGGGTAATGCTGACAGTTATTTCCCAATATGGAGGTAAACATGACAATTAATTGATAAAGATGGAAAATAAAGGGATGCGTTTTCCAATCGTATCGCTGACTCGATGAACAATTTATTTCCTACTAGTTTATTATAATTTTTTTTTGTCTTTCGAGCTCGATTGTAAAATTGGCATTTAAAATGTCTCTGGAAACTGTCTACCATGTTAAAAAAGTTACTTTATTCATACCCTAAATGGTATGAATTAGCAATAAAAGGCAAGCCAGATATAGAGACATCTATCGTATCATTTTTAGAAGAGCCACAAACCATCTCTCTTAATTTGATAGGGTGGTTTTGAAATGTCCATATCATCTGCATGAACTTTAAACTTGACTGATCATTATCAACCTCGGTAAACTAGAAATAAAGAAAAATAAAAGCTGACGATTTCACTTGGTCTAAGAAAAAAACTGGAAACTCGAAAACATCAAACTATTGAAATTGAAATTGTAATCAGAGATGCCAGCTTATATTTAAAATACTTCATTTCAATTTCTAGTGAACACAGTTTTGCACATTTTCCCATACATTTCCTTCTAATTTTCAAGTGTGGATACGCTATTGTCCTAGAACCGGTATGTTCTAACTACTGTTTCGTCGCAAAGAGTTTGGACGGCTGATGGAGGGAAGATACCTTGTGAACGGCAACAATGATAAGAGAATTTCCAAGAAAATGCTGTTGGAAAGAGGAGAATGTTAACTGCTGTGATAAAAACTGATTTCTTGTTTAAGTCCAGCTTCTAAACGGGGGGGGGGGGGGTGGGTGGGGGGCAGCATAGGAGTTCTTGGTCTACTTTCCACCTCTAGTTAAATTTGTTGTCAACATTATCTGTTTTCTTTTTCTTGTCGTGTATTTGTGATTGCAAGGAGAAATATTTGTGTAAACTGCAGACACCAAGCCGCGATCGCTTAAACCTCACTTCTTTAAATTTAGCCACATAAAGACCACCTCACCAGCCTTTATTCATTCAAAATGTGTTCGGAAATTTTCTGTTCTTTCAAAAACTGATTAATTTTTTCCGGAATCCATCAGGTGCCTTACTTATGAAATAGCAATAAAAGGAGATTATAGACACCTGCTTCAGTTTTTACAATGCACTGAACAGATTATAATAATAATAATAATAATAATAATAATAATAATAACCTTTATTTTAAGAGGGTGACACCAATTACTTTTGAAAGTATTCTCCCTAGAGTCCCTCTTTACCTGGATCATTTCATCCGGATAATTTGAAGCGAATATTTTGGAACGAAGCAAGTTTTCTTTTATGTGGCAAGAGATTGAAGTCTTGTTGCGATTCTCTTGAGCGATTGACAATCCTCTTTTCGCAGTGAAAGTTGTTATCCAATATTGAATTAAACATGATAGTTTATTGATGGAGATGGAAATAAAGGGATGTGTGGTCATAACCTATCAAGACTCGATGAACAATTCTTTTCATTCTAGTTTTTTTAATTTTATCATCACTTGTGAATAAAAGTTGCGCACTGCTCCGCCTATTAGCAACTCTTACCAGTCTTTCAAGCTCGACTGTAAAATTACCGCATGCTTCATATCGCACACAGACCAATGAATAATTGTTAAAACTCAAAATTTAGGAGACATCAGTCATGACAGACCCGACCTCGTTTTGAGTCTAGGCTTTATCGAATACCAAATTATTCATTTTGTACTCGTTCTATAGTTACTTTTCTTTCAAGCCTAATATTTTTTTTTTTACTTTAAATCTGTTATTATATTAATCGACGGGGAACTAGCTGATGGACAAACCAAACGAGTGCGTGAATCTGTTGCTTAAAAGGTGCAGTATATCATACAATTCTTCAATACGGTTTAGGAGTTTATCCAGGAAATTTTAACTTCTTTTAAATTCTCTTTGATTATTCCGAATAGCAACTGCAGCTGAACTTCTAAACAGTTACGAGTGGGCCGCCACCAGCTTTTTCTTTTCAATTAGTAGAGTTTAGCTAAAAATAATTATCGTTGGCAAAAACGAAGACATCGGCTATATTTCTGTTTGACAATGCCATAAGGGAACTCTTTCTTGTCACCCTTTATAAGAGATGAATTACGTGGTACATTAGGATAAATTGTCATTTAAGGACCGATTATTAAGTGGAGATGTTCTTCCTTTATTGCATTCAATACTAAACTAAAGATCTGTGTGAAGTTCAGACTTGACACATAATCAGCCTCAGCGAACTGAAAATAAAAAGTTCAAGCTGGGTACTTTACTTGGTCAAAGCAAGAGATCGTCTGAGGAAACATTAATTTCGTGACAATCTCCGAATGCATCAAATAACTGAAATTCAAATTTTTGTCACAGATGTCAACTTTGAATTAAATTTGCAATGAATAAAGTTTTGGAGCCTATTTTTCTCCTTTTTGTATCCCCTGACTAAAATCTTAAACAAAACCGTGACAGGATGTTAACCTACCAAACCATATACTTTTTGCAATTTTACAATCTTGGTTAGAATATTCAAAATGAAGGTCGTTTATAATATTTTAATGGTGCATTTCTCTAAATTCTCCTTTGATCACGACGGTTTGAATTACGAATTGTTAAAGCGCCACACGATTATTGAATTTCATTTACCCCAATACGACGAGAGTAAATATTAACCAGCGCGTTGAGCAATAAAGCGTCAAAATCAAGCAATTTCCCTAGGGAAGCAAACAAAGGTGGAAATTGTTTAACTTAAGATAAAAATATATCGAGAACTCTCCGCTGTAACTACTCTTTAAAGTTTAACCCGATGCCGTTACATTTTGTTAAAGAAATTAAACATGAGAGTAAAATGCATATAACTCTGTTTTCATGACAAAGTTAGAATTCGAATAGGATTAGAATTAATCGAACATGATCTAATGATAAATATAAGTGAAAGAAGTTTTACACTACGTTTCGATGACACCATGTCATCATTTTCAAGTGAGAAGAGAATAACATTTGACAACTTAATATATACCGCGCAAGGCGATAAAACGTAAAATATGCGTGTAAAAAGTGACAAATTTAAATAAAATTAAATAAATAGTTTTGCGCGTATGGAGTCTGATTGTGTGTTCAAGCATGGCCTTTTCTTTGTTATGAATAACATTTCATAAATCAGACAGTCCAGTTTTCCCTTACACTTTGCTGAAGTTCTTATTTCTTGCTTATCCAAGGACAGATGTTACGAACGTTCTCAAATAAAAATCGTGACTTAATGACTCAGCTTTGAAATTTAAAATAATATAAGTATCAATTTGATGAGGATCTAGCTCCATGGACAGCAAAGTGATTTTCTGATGGTTTGCTTTACTGCTTGTCTTACTTCACCAATCTTCCAGCAGTAAAGAAAACGGGTTTAACGTCGAGTTAAAGTAAACTAAGACAGCTGCTACTTCCCTTAATACTACTAAGTGTGATGAATATGTTTTACTGTCTGCGATTACAATTGTTACTATGAAGGATGATGCATAACAAACTACTAACGCTAACTGCACCCACAGTGCACTGTTCACTGCCTTTTTGTACCGCGCCACGTTCGGTGCATTTGGTTGGCCCGGCTGTTGTTGGAGATGATCTTGTACTTGAGCCTGATGATGGCTCAGAACCCGAAAAATTTTCGTATACGAGGCGACTGAAATAACAAGGCAAGATGGTGTAATTATACTATCATATAAAATGAGTATACGGTAATCTAATATGTAGCGTAAAGCAGCAACACTAGATAAAATCCAAAAGGTAGCTACAGTGATGTATGTGCGCTTCAAAGTTGCAATTTGTCTGTATCTTAACCCCAACATCAGGGCGAGAAGTCTGTCCACGCTTATGGCAGTCATCGTCAGCAGTGACACTCCACATAATGTAATGTCTGTAAGGAAAGCGGCGACAAATACGTATCGACAAAGATCCCATTGCTCGTCAGCCACGGACATCCAATAAGTAGCACTGAGAGGCTGGCAAACAAGACCAACCAACAGATCAGTTGTTGCCAAACAGCGATACAAGAGTTTGGACGGAGGATGCAGGGAAGATTCTATGTGAAGGGCAACGAGGATAAGAGAATTGCCAAGAAATACTGTGATGGAGAGGAGAATGTAGATTGGTAGAAAAGAAATTTTAAATTTTTGCGGAAGCCCACCAAGCAGAGGGGGGGAACAGTACAGATCTTGAAATATCTTGGTCTGTGTTCCACCTCCAGTGAAATTTGTTGTCGACATTATCCTGTATTAGTTTACTTTTTTCTTAGATTGAAGTTATCTGTGATTGCAACGAGAAATATTTCATCTAAACAGCTTCACAACGACGACGATCATTAAAACCTTACTTCCCACTTAATGATCATATAGAGACTTCCTCATCATTGTTTAATCGTTTGGAAAACTTCAGAGAAATCGTCACTTTAATTTGTCAAATATATAAAAACGCCTGTAACATTAATATTGTTTTCTCTGTGAGATAAACAATCCCTCCTTACTTAGCCGACGGAAAGGCACTCATTATAAACGCTTCAGTATGAGTTTTTTGTACCTTGCTGGCGAATAAGTTTGAGGCCTCGAGCAACACAACTGGTGAGCGAGGGAGCAACTTCCCGCAGTGCTGTTAACGAGGACCCAGCTCGCAAGCTGACCTTGCTCCATCGATAGAGTGTCAATCAAATGTCCATATCATTTATGTAAAGTTAATTTTTGGCTCATTATCAACCTCAGTAACATTAAAATATAGAGGGTCTAAGCTAGGGATATCAAACCCATGTCAATCAATCAAAGAATTCGAATAAATATATAGATTAAAATTGATGTATGGCCACTGATGCAACCTTATTTTAAAATATTCGAATTCAACCGCGTGATTAGCAACATTTTGGGGCTCTTTTACCTCCGTTTCTTCTCCAAGAGTAGAACAAAATAAGAGAAGAGCAAAATATTAGGCGAAAAAACAGTTTACTGTCGTTTCTCTTACATTCTTAATTTGTTCTCCTCCTCTCACCAACAAATTCTGAGTAAATGTTACGTTATCAGACAAGCTTTTATTTTTCCGGCAGGTGACTTAATTCTTTATGTTCTAATTCCCTCGAGCGATTACCAATTGTCCTCCGATGATGACAACTTTATGACAGTGCTAAAGGGAACATGATATTCTATCGATCGAGAAGGAAAATGAAGGAGGGGATAAGTTTATCATTTATAAAACTATGATGGCTCTTGGTTACGTCTTTGGCAACTCTTGTGCACCTTTCTCTTTCTCCAGACTTCCTGCGTGCTTCATATTTTAATGAACACATAGTGACCTAGCCACGATACAGTCGGCGTTGTTTTGAGTACGAGATTTTATCAAGTACCAAATAATTAGTTTCATCTTTGTTACATACAAACTGCTTTTCTTTCGACTCTACATTCATTTCAACTTTTTATCATATAAGGGGCAAAATTACTGAATTGGGATTGGTCAAGACAGAGGGCATTTTTTCTTAATTTTGTAATTGCCCCGGGCAAAATTACTTGAAAATGATTGGCTGAAAATCGCTTAGCAACGGCTGCCAAGGTAAAGAAATTTCTGTTTGTTTTGTAACAATGGCGTCCCGTTTTGCGCGAGATCAGTAAGAAAACATATTGCCCCTTATATTATATACAAGTAATCACATGGTTCCTCGTAAAATTAAGGATTAATATCACTTGTGTTTTCGGAGGTTTCAGAAATTGCCCGAGTCGCTGCGCGACTCGGGCAATTTCAGCAACTTCCGAAAACACAAGTGATATTAATCCTTAATCTTACTCGGCCCCATGCGATTACCTATACTAATCTATTCTTTTATTCACCAACGCGGAAATAGTGGAGAGACAAACCCAACGAGTGCGTATCAAACTTTTGGTTAGGCTTTTGGCCCGACAATAAGTCCAGCTTTCGCTCCTTATATGTCCTTATCTATTGTTCGAAGGAAAGGGTTTCTATTATTCGCAAGACAAAGGTTTGTAATCACCGGCGCGTAGCCAGCTCACCGAGCGCGAAATTCAAATTTCTTCGGAAGTGATTAGTGTTACAAACACAGCCTTTGTTGGGGAGGGTGTGGTAATGATTGTTGCAGCCTAGACACATCTAAAGGGAGTGGGGTGGGGAAGTTTGTGACAAGAATAGCGAGGTCTGGACGATAAGTAAGAGAAAACTTACGCTTTAATAAAACTCATTTGTGAAAAAGAGTGAATTGATGTATTCATGACAAAGTTTGTTAGCATGCGCTTCAAAGTTACAATTTGTCTGTATCTTAGCCACAACATCAGGGAGAGAAGTCTGTCCACGTAAATGGGTATTATCGTCATCAAAGACACTCCACATATTTCATGGGCTGTGATGTAGGCTGATTCAAATGCGTATCGACAGAGATTCCATTGTTCGTGGACCTTGAACATCCAAGAAGTTGAACGGAAAGTCTGGGCCACAAGACCAACCAACAGATCAGTTGTTGCCAGACAACGATACAAGAGTTTGGACGGTGGATGTAAGGAAGACTCTTTGTGAAGGGCGACGAGGATAAGAGAGTAGTCGAGAAATGCTGTGATGGAGAGGAGAATATGGACTGCGAAGAAAGAAATTGATTCTTAATGAAGCCCTCCAACCAAATAAGGGGAGGATGGCAGTTGTTTACGATATATCGTATAGCATATCGTCAACTATCAAACTCTTTGCAAATGACACGAAAGTGTTCAGAGAGATCGCTGACAGCATAAATGATACTCAAGCCCTTCAAAGCGACATTGATCACTTAGCAAACTGGGCAACTTTATAACAGTTGAGATTTAACCCGGAGAAGTGCGAAACAATACGCATTACTCGTAACCGCGACAGCTCGTCTCCTTCGTATATTATGGGAGTTGTAATCAAACCAGTAAAGCATGGGAAAGACCTTGGAGTTCTGAATTCCTATGACCTGTCGTGGGGTGCTCAAGTTTATGGTGCTGTGAGCAACGCTGATAAAATCTTAGGCATTGTTTGCAGAACGCTTGGATCAACAAACCAAGAAGTATTTTCTATTCTGTATATTACTTTAGTCCACTCACTAGGACGGTTGCCTTGTCGTGGCTGAGTGGCTTGTGCGTCCCAGTGACTCCAGGAGCTATGCCGACGGGGGTGTTTGCACCCCTGGCAGAGCCTCCCAAGCCAGAAAGGTCAAGGAGTAGGGTGCAGACTAAAGACAGTCCCACAGCCCTCCAGACCTGGAGATTAGGCTTATGTGTCCCTGTCTGAGAAAGTGTTCCAGGAGCCAAAAGTGGTGGTCAACCGATTTGGCTAAAACTTGGCACAAAAGTTGAGTGTGATAAGATATTTCACAAGCCACTTTGGCTCACTTCTCTGATTGTTCGTTCTGAAGTTTTAGGGGGGGGGTCCCATTAGTGGCCTATGGAGCACCAAAAATTCATCCTCCTTAGTGGCATTTTGAAAGTGCTATAAAACTCCATTGATAAATTGTGCTGCCAAATGAATTTGACCATGGACTCTACTATAGTGGAGCTTTTACTTCATAAATGTAACTTTGTTTCCAAGCAATTAGACAGAGAGGGGCCTGGGGCTAAAGTTAAGTCAAATTTGAGGTCAAAATCACTACCCAAAATTGCCATTTTTCAAAAAGCCATAACATTCACCTGCCTTCTTGCATAACTTTCATACAAAATCCAGTATGTACTTTAGTGACCCGTTTATCAAAATCAGTTGAGAAAAATTGGGCTTATTAGTCTTGCTAAGGTCTGTTAAGTTTTTGGCACAAACTCTCCATGCCCCTCTAAGACCAAGCAAAATGGAATTTTGAGCATAATGACATAATGACATAACTATTTGATTAAAACACAAGTACAAGGGTTCAGGTGAGTCCGGGGCGGGAGGAAGATCGGGTGATACCAAAGTTACAAGTACAGGTAATTAAAAATATACGAAAGGGCTCGTACACGCGCATAAATGTAGCAAATGGCTTTTTTAGTGACACTCCCGCTAAGAGCGGTCCTTTCAACTTCCCGTCAAAAAAGATTTTCCTTAGTTTTTTTCCTATGCAAAGGGTTTAGGACACATGTTTCAAAATAGTTTGATGGTTTTCCAATTTTCTTTGTTTGAAGATTTCAACTTTCGCGAACTCTCTGCCAAGCGAAGATTAACTAAGGTGTTGCAAAAGCAAAAACTAAGTCAACTACAGTCATTGTGCGAGATTTTTCGACGTTGAAAAAATAGGTAGTGCTAATCGTAAGGCATCGTATTATGAACCTTTTCTACAGTAAGCAAATTTCTGTGATTACTGCAAGTGATGATCAACAGACCCGCGTTACTCAAACCTCAGTGAAGGTTACGTGACTCCTCGACTTAGTCCAGTCCTCTCACTCTCACGTCCAATATGGTGGGTCAGTCGATACAACAATCGCATCTTGAGGTGTGGCATGGCATGTTTCATATGAACTGCAACATTTAATATTTGTTATCCAGCTCTCCTAACTATGGATTTCTTATTTACTTCCGGATGATTTGATTTATTCAGCTCTAACGTAGTAGGGAAATGGGATGGATCTCAGCCTCCGGCGGGTCACCTGGACGCTACTCACTACAACCTGTACGTACCATCCTGCTCTGTTACTGATGCCATTATGCGTATTTACAAGAGCTAGCAAGATTATCGAAAGTTTAACCAAAGATCTTCTGTTAAAGGTCGCTTTCGTTAAGCTCACTTAATATTGCATCAAAATATGGGCCTGACAAAATATAGAGACTTTGCATGCTTTTGAGTATACAGTAAAAACCCGCAAGTAAGAACCTAAAAGTTAAGAACCTGTTAGCCTAAAATTTGCCATTTGTACCACCTATAAACAAGAACCTATTTAGCCTAAGAAAATTAAAATAGGTTCGTATTAATTTTCTAATTAACAATTGGTTCATGCTTTAGCGTGCACTATCGAGTTATGGAGCCATTTTTCAAAGAACCATAACATTCACCTGCTTTCTTGCATAACTTTCATACCAAATCCAGTAAGTACTTTAGTGACCCATTTATCAAAATTGGTTGAGAAAAATTTGGCTTATTAAGGTTTGTTAAGTTTTTGGCACAAACTCTTCATGCCCCTCTAAGGCCAAGCATAATTCGTGCTATAGGAGTTAGCCTAAACAGGTTCTTATATAAATGGTACTTAACAAAATTTTAGGCTATTTAGGTTTTTAAAACAGGTTCTCATTCTTGGAGAAAAACACACCTGCATAACAAGTTGGTAATTATCCTATATTTTGTAACTACATATTTTGCACTCATTTTTCTTGAGAAAATCATGTTTTACAGCAATGGCAATCTGGTTTTTCTTCGATTATGATTACAGTAAATAATTTCAGTGTACACGCCGGGCTGGCGCGCGCTGTGAAGCGGAACTTTGCCGCCCGCTGTTGTTTGAAATTGAACAGCGGAGATACGAATAAAAGTATAAAACAGTTTTCAAAATATTATATATTTTACTGGGTGTAACTCGCTGATTCGAACGGTGAAATGCTCTCTCTTCGAAGAGAAATGTTTCTTAGGTTTCATGATGCACCAATTAACAATTGGTTCATGCTTTAGCGTGCACTATCGAGTTATGGAGCCCGCGGGAAGTTTGGAGAGCACGAACGAAGCGTAAGAGTTGCCCGAGGCGATAGCCGAGGGCGACTCTAGCTTCTTGAGTGCTCTCCAAACTTCCCACATGCTCCATAACTCGATAGTGCACAGCTGAAAGCATGAACCAATTGTTTTAGAACATAGCCGGTGGAATTGTGCATCAAAATCCGACGCGAAAAACGGACAACAATATCAGTTGAAGCGAATCGTGACGGCGCTGATGCCGAGTCTCCTTTTCCTTTGTTTTTCTCTTTTTCTGCCTCATTTAAGAACTCTAGCCCAAGGGAAAAGGTCGAAATATTGTCTTCGTTTTCGGACTAGTAGGCCGAGTTTCTGTTTGTATCCATTATTGTCGCGAATTGTATTATTTTTCCCCGCGCTAACAATTTAATGAGGCGTCGTGGCCGAGTGGTTAGGATGCTGGACTTGTAACCCGGTGTCCCGGGTTCAAGTCCTCCACCCTGCCACTCACTGGATTTGTTCTCGGTTGCCCCTAGTTCAACTCCTCGGCTGCGCTCTGTTAATAGCCCACTGGTCTGCCTCCTGCTGGTGGGGATTTTTAAGCTCTTATGTAGTTTACATTGTGGATGAAAAACCCCTAAGGGGGAGCCTCAATTAACGTATATTATTATTATTATTATTAATGGCCGCTCGCGCGAGAAAAAAAAATTTCTGGCGAGGTCGGATTTGCTGACGCTATCAGCGTGCACTATCGGGATTTTGAGCACGCTGACGTACAATGAATTTGATTGCGCGACTCTGCTAGCTATGTAACCTCAAATTTGACCTAACTTTAGCCCCAGGCCCCTCCCTGTCTAATTGCTTAAAAACAAAGTTACATTTATGAATTAAAAGCTCCACTATAGTAGAGTCCATGGTCAAATTCATTTGGCAGCACAATTTGCCAATGGAGTTTTATAGCACTTTCAAGTGCCCCTTAGGAGGACGATATTTGGGTGCTCCATAGGCCACTAATGGAACCTCCTCTGAAACTCCAGAACGAACGGTCAGAGAAGTGAGCCAAAGTGGCTTGTGAAATATCTTATAACACTCAAATTTTGTGCTAAGTTTCAACCAATTCGGTTGAGTATCACTTTTGGCTCCTGGAACACTTTCTCAGACAGGAACACTTAAGGCTAACAACCTTATCCTGTAAAAGAACTTGTTACGGAAACAGCAAAGAAGATAACCAATATCCTGCAAGCAGACCTTCTAAGGTCTTCGAACCGTATGACTGCCAGTGGTGAAAGCCAGAAAGAAACTACTGGCATGAAGTTGGAAGTGATGAGTGCAAAAATTATGACCATAATTGGTTTTTGGAATGCACTTATTATGTGTGAAAACTGGGAAGCTTGCACAAGCTACAAGAGAAATGAGACGGTATGACTTGCATGTATTGGGAGTGAGTGAAAGCAGATGGATTGGGACAGGGAGATTCAAGACGGTGTCATGCGAGACAGTATTGTGTTCTGGGCGGGACGATGAGCTACATCGTGAAGGTGTGGAAATTATTCTGAAGAAAGGAGCAGATAGATCAGTATTGGAATGGAAACCTATTAATAGTCGCCTCATAAAGGCCAGGCCGAAAGGAAAGCAAAACAACTTGACCCTGATTCAGTGTTACACTCCGACCAATGATAGTGAAGATGATCTGAAAGACAATTTTTATCTCAGGCTCCAGGCAGAGATTGAGCAGGTCCCAATGCAAGATCTTATCATCATCATGGGGGATCTAAATGTCAAAGTTGGTGCCGATAACTCAGCCAGGCACAGAGTGATAGGAAGACACGAGAGTGGTATCATCAATGAAAATGGAAAACGGCTTGTTGAGTTTTGCACAACTAATAATTTGGTGATAGGGGGCAGCCTTTTTTTCACACCGAGAGATCCATAAAAGCACATGGTGATCCCCGAATTGACCATCTGCTGATCAATGGAAATTTAATTTATTTTAATTTAATAATAAGTTCTTATATAGCGAATTAAAATTGAACTCTATCCGCTTTACAATTACAATTCAATAAAAATCCTATACATGCAATTATCGCTACTCTATCTAAACTAACGAAGTATTATGTGTTATACATATATTTGACAACGTACGATCTAAAAAAATCTGGTGGCTTAATTTTTGAAAAGATAAGTTTTCAATAAGCGTTTAAAGGAGTCAACAGATTCAGCGTTTTTTATGCATTCAGGTAGTTGATTCCACAAATACGGTGCAGCGTAGGAGAATGCCCTTTGCCCATACGTTTTACTTCGAATTGTTGGGACCTCAAGTAGATTCATATTTGATGAACAGAGTCTTCGTGCTGGAATATATCGACTAAGAAGTTCAAAAAGATAGGTTGGAGCCATGTCATTTAGTGCTTTGTATGTTATCAACAGTATCTTGAATTGAATTCGTTTTGTGACCGGGAGCCAATGAAGTTTCATATGGAAAATGGCGGAGATCCCTTCCGGATGTCAAGGTGAGGAGAGGATCTGACATTGGAAGTGACCATCATCTCGTAACAGCCTACCTTAAACTGTTTTGAAGAGTGCAGGGCGTCTAACCAAGGGGCGCAGCCGTTTCGATGTGAGCCAACTGAAACACCCAAATGTGCGAAAATCTTTTATCCTGGAGGTGCATAACAGATTGGAGGCTCTTGTGGAACTAGGCGGAAGGGAGGATATTAACGATGAAGGGGTGAATAAGAACTGGGAGAAAATGTTACTGCTTACAATGATAGCAGCAAGGCATGTCTAGGCTGCAGGCAGCGGAGGCCAAAGGAATGGATGTCATCTGATACCTGGAAAGCAATTCAAAGTAGACGGGAATTAAAGAAGCCCGTTGAAAGTTATAGATTCGAAATCCCAACGGCTTAAAGAAAGGAATCAAGAGATGTACGGGGCAGCGAACAAGGAGGTAAAACGCCGAGCAAGAGCAGATAAACGAAATACATGGAGAACCTTGAATCCCAGGCGGAAGAGGCAGCTGCGCGCAATAAACAAGCAACAGTATAAAAGATCATCAAGATAATAACAAGTAAGTGCCACACAACCAACGTGCTTGTAAGGGATATGAACGGTATCCTATTAACATCAGAGGGAGAGGAACAACGGCGATGGACGGAGCACTTTAGAGAGCTTTTAAACAGACCACCGCCAACAGTAATGCCAAACATCTAGGAAGCCGCAACTGACCTTGACATCAACACAGACGTTCCAACTAGGAGGGAAATCATCCAAGCCATTAATTCCCTGTAGAATGGAAAAGCTCCTGGCCATGATAATCTAAATGCCGAACTGTTTAAAGCAGCCCCTGAGCTTGCAGCAACCATTCTGACCCCCTTGTTTACAAAGATCTGGGAACAGGAAGAAATTCCGACAGACTGGAGCAGAGGAGTGATAATCAGGATACCAAAGAAAGGGTCTCAAGGTGATTGTAACAACTGGCGAGAAATTACCCTTTTGTCTGTGCCAAGTAAAATCTTTTGCAAGGTCATTATACTGCGCATTACCCAAGCTGTTGATGACATCCTACGGAACGAGCAATCTGGATTTCGCAAGGAGCGTGGATGTACGGATTTTATTTTCACACTGCGGAACATACTTGAGCAATGTACTGAGTGGTAGAGGGAGTTGTATGTAAATTTCATCGACTATCAGAAAGCGTTTGACAGCATTCGTAGGGACAGTCTTTGGTAGATTCTGAGAGCATATGGCATTCCACAAAGCATTGGTAATATCATCAAATGCTTTTACTCAAATTTCACATGTTGCATCAGTCAGGGGGATCTAAGTTTTGAAGTTAAAACCGGTGTACGGCAGGGATGTGTCATGTCGTCCATGCTATTCAATATTTCTAAAGAGTCGTTCCTTTGTCGAACAATGGAAGATCAGCGAAGAGGCATGAGATGGACCCCTATTACTACGCTCGAAGACCTCGACTTCGCAGACGATTTAGCCCTATTGTCCCACACTCGACAGCACATTCAGGGGAAGACATACCGACTCAGCATGTTCAGCAGCCAGGTCGGCTTGAGAATTAGCTTGAAGAAGACGGATGCCATGTGTGTTAATGCCCCTTCCCCAACAAAGATCTGGGTAAGAGGACAGGACATTCCAAACACCAACAGGTTTACATACCTTGGAAGTGTGCTCTGCCAAGATGGAGGTACCACTCTAGATATACAAAGCAGATTGAACAAAGCAGGGTATGCCTTTATGAATAAAGGCTGATAGTTTCTGAAGAAACTGTTTGGGGCTGCGTGGGTGGGGGTAACGAAATAATTTAAATATATCAACAAAGTTGAAATGGTAAATTGGCCACCATTACGATTATAAGACTATTATAAGGTATCAACGAACGCTTTTCATTCCACTAATTTATTCGTGTTTTTCTCGTTGCCATGTTCCCACCAATCACGTAGCTCCTTTTTCTGTCTTTAAAAGCACACACAACCCACAATTCCCCTATTCGCTCCGACGAAGGACTAACGCTCGAAACGTCAGCTTTTGTAACCGTAACGGTGGCCAATTTACCATTTCAACTTTGTTGATATATCCAAATTATGCCTTTATGAGCTTAAGATCAGTGTGGAGGTCAGCAAACTACAGCAGAAAGACGAAGCTTAGAATCTATCAGAGCTGCATATTGTCAACTCTCCTTCACTGCATGAAAATCAAGATTTACGAAGACTTAAATGTTGCGTAAATCCGCGTAAAGTTTTTACGAAGCTTTAAGTTAACTTTACGTACTACGGAAGGGTAAGTAAAGGAAGCTTTACGCGAAGGGAGCGTAAAGCCAGCGTAAACCTTACGTACAGTTTGTGAGTCGACTTTACGGTTATTTACACCTAGTGTGAATGAAACGTAAAGTTGTTTATTGTTTAGCCCAAATGGATCGAGCACATAAAATGGAATAATTCAGTGAGATGTAGGATTTTTAATAGTTAAGCAGAAATAATTATTTGTGCGAGCACAATTATGAAACATCTCCAAAACAGTCTAAGCCTAGTTTGAGTTAAAAGCTTGCAACAATCTTCATTTTGAAAAATATGGTCTGAACTGGGACTTTGTTATTGGTAAACATAGTAACCGAATTGTATTCTAGTTGGGCGAAGCTCAGCAAATGAATCAATTTGCCTATTTCTCAGATTATGTTTTGTCGCTGGTTCTACAACGTTTTTGTCGTTCCCTTTTGCTTTGATAGGAATGATCTTACCTGTGAAAACCAGCCAGGGAAGTTAAATAATAACCTGAAATTTTAATACTTCTAAATACTTTGTAGATATTCTGGACACTTCTCAATAAGAAGGAACTCTACTGAGCACAGATAAATCCCTTGATGACACAACACAGGACTCAAACTGGTACTGTAAAATTCCAAATGTTTATTCCATTCAAAGTTTGGTGAGGTACATTTTTTAATTAAAAACACTTAATAAGAGCTTAATGATACAAAAATGCAGCTTTACGAAAGCGTAAATATGGCGTAAATTTGCTTAAAGTTGTATGACCAACTTTACGCTAGTATTTAAAGTTGTTTAAGGCGATTAAAGTTCACGGTCGGTACGTAAAGTTGACTTAAAGCTAGCGTAAAGGTGTTGAATCAGCTCTATGCTTGTTTACCTAGCCGCTTTAAGTGCTCTTAAAGATCAACTTTATACTACCCGCGTAAAGGCACATTAAAGGTCGGTATGTAAATATATTATTGAATGTCAATAACATTCAACTCCATCACTAAAACTTTATGAAGACTATGCAATCGATTCGTACAAAAGCTTGCGTATGCAAATATAGACCCTGCTCGCTATGCCATGATAATGAGCCACAACAAGGGCGAAACAGCTGTCCATGGCTGCCACTCTACGGGTGATATGGCTGTGCGCATGCGTACAATATTAGCCGTACCAGGAGATTGTAATATAAGTGTGCTTTAGTGCTGTCATTGGTGTTGTTTACTATTTTTTGAGCACAGAGGTTACAAATGATCTTCTCTCCATACGCGCGCCGTGGGAGAACGGTTTTATAGTTCTTAACAGCCACCACATGTTTAATGTAGAGCTAGCGAATAGATCGGATGCTTACCTCCTACACGCCATCTCTTAACTTAGAATTCAACCTTAGAGCGCAAACGAGAGCTAGCTGGCTACGCTGTGCTGAATTGCTTTAATTAGCCGAAGTGATCATTCACGCCTAATGATGTATGAGTAATTTGACCGTGCGTCACTATACCGCCAACTTAATGCTAAATATAATTCCCTATAAAGAAGCGTAAATTTACATTTACAGAACCATTAAACTGCCTTCACGCTGCTGTTTAATAGCGGCTTTACGCCACAATTCCGCCAACTTTACGTCAAGCGTTTTAGTGCTCATTTTTTTTAAGTTTTGAAAAGGGTTTATTCATAGCAAACCACATAAGTTACAAAATAAAAGTGCTAACGCACGTGGGCTCGGCCCCAACTAATTATTAATAAACAGTCCAAAGTTCCAAAGTTCAAGATTTGCTAATTATATACGAGTATTAAATATTACTAATATTAATGTAAGGTTATAAATAATTCCAAGATAGTTAGGTCTAATATTAATATATGCTTAATATATAATATTGGTATGGCTAGGGCTAACATAGACTAATATTAATGTAACTCTAGGATTGTTTAATGCTAATTCTAAGTTTTAAGTAATTCCAAGTTAATTTAATAAAATGTTAACTAAAGCTTAGGATAATCTATTTACAAAAGTATTCTATAGGAGTCCCCATCAATTGTACAGATTGATGGGGACTCCCAAGCGTTTCTAAAGTTAGATAACGAGAGTCTGAAGTAGTCGCACGCAATTCTGTTTTTGGTCTCGCTGAGGGCATAGCGAATTATACCCTCAGGGGGGTCATTCCCATTGTGGAAGGTAGATTTATTTCGAAATTTCCAGATGCTGCACAGAATCGTCTTAATTAGAAAGCGGGCAATACGATTCTGTTTTGGACTAGCGGGGGTCCAACGGAAAAAGAAAACATAGGTACAGGATGGGAGAAAGCTAGTTCCAAGGATAGAGGAGATAATAGGGGAAAAGTAGGTCCATACAGATTTTACACGGGGGCAATTGAGAAAACAGTGATCTATAGTTTCTTTACGGGAACAGGAGGCGCACTTATCTGAGTCGATATATCCCCAATTCTTTAGCGAATCGCGAACCTAAATAGCGCGAAGTACAATTTTCCAGAGTATGTCGTTCTTATAATTTTCAGAAAGTCATCTCGTACTAAATTCCAAAATTTGTCAAGATTAAAGTCAATCGGAAGGAAGGGAGTCCAAAAGCGATGAAGAATTGGAGGTGTGGAGTTTTCCTTCAAGAGAGTTCGATAACATTTCTTGGAAGAAAATTCAAAATCGCGCCACTCCGTGCGGGAGAGAATCCCACGTAGAGTGGTGAGCGCCGACAGAACATTCTCATAATAGGGCGTCAAGATCTGTGTACTCGGGGTGGAGTTATCTCGAAGAGAGCTCCACTCCGAGCGACAAGAGGCAAGCCTAGAGCCTAGAAAATATCTGGCCAAATAAAAGGATTTTGATTCGCGATTATCTAGATTAGAAACTACTGAGGCTAATTTAAGAGATTTACCTTTGATCAGGAAATTCAAAATGCCGAGACCGCCACTGTTAAGAGACTGGTGGCAGGTCGCTCGGCTCACTGTTTCAATTCGACAACCCCAGACAAATGGCCAGATTAAAGCGTTCACCTTAGAAATTACCCATTTTGGGACACACAAAACTGTAGAGAGATATAGGAGCTTGCTAATTCCGAGGGTGTTAACGATGAGTGATCGGCCGACAAGAGAAAGAGAGCGGGATTTCCATAAATTTAGATGTTTTTCTAATTTCTCTACTCTTGGCTGCCAATTATCTAATTCAGTATCGCGGCCGAAAACAACGCCTAGAATTTTAATTTTTGCCACCCATTTGAGGCCAAGTGGTTGGTCGCCGCGCTTACGCCACGCCCCCAACCACATGGCCTCTGTTTTCGTGAGATTAAGGCGTGCCCCAGAGCCACGCTCGTAAATATTAATCATGTTGAATAGAACTTGCAGAGAGCGATAAGATTTCACTATACAGGTCGTATCGTCAGCATAATTTCCAACTTTTTAGCAGAGACCACGTGCGCCCGGAAGGAGAAAACCTTCGATTTCAGGATTATTTCGGATTTTGCATGCGAGAGTTTCAACGCACAAAATATAGAGTAGGGGAGACAGGGAATCCCCCTGTCTTACCCCACGAGACAAAGGAATCGCATCGGTTAGCCATTCATTAACAATAACACGCATATTGGCCCCATTATATAAAGTGTTAATCCAAAAACAAAAAGACGGGCCAAAACCAAAACGGGGTAAGAGGCTTTGCAGAAAGGTGCGATTAACGCGATCGAAGGCTTTCTCTTGATCTAAACTGAGCAAAATGCCGGTTTCATTCGTGCGGTCGATGTAATCTAAGATGTCCCTGAGTAAATGTAAGTTTGAAGTAATTTTGCGTCCGGGCACAGAACAAGTTTGATCAGGGTCAACGATATATTCCAGAACTTTAGAGAGTCGAAGAGAGAGAACTTTTGAGCATAACTTATAGTCAACGTTTAAGAGAGAAATCGGACGCCAATCTTTCAGATTCTTACGATCTCCTTTCTTAAAAATAACGCGTGTGTTGCTCATCTTCATGGAATCACACATCTCTCCGGTTTGGTAGCATGCATTTAAGACTTGACATAAATGTGGAGCTAAACGATCCCAAAATCTAGCGTAGAATTCAACCGAAAGGCCATCAGGGCCAGGCGATTTATTCCTATTCATATTTTTCGTAGCGAGAGTAAGTTCGTCAAGCGTGATCTCGCCTTCACAAGATGACGCCTGATCAAAAGTTAATTTCCGTGATAGAGAGGATAAAAGATCTTCTTGAAGAGCAGCATCTATCGGTTCTTCGGAAAAGAGCTGAGTGTAGAAATCGATATGAGCTTTTTCAATCTCTTCTTGGGAGGAGACTTCGATACCGGTAGAATCATAAACCGAAGAGATGTGGGATCGTTGAGCTTTAATTCTTTGTAAATTAAAAAAGTACCGACGGGGGCGTTCGCCTTCCTCTAACCATTCTGCTCTACTACGAATAATGATTCCTTCGACTTGTTTAGTTCGAAGGGCTTTCAAACGACATTCGGTGTCAGAAATTAAAGGGATAACGGAATTGTCTCCGTCAACTAAACGTTGACGAAGACGAATCAATTTGTTCGTCAAAATTACCTGGTCTCTTTGCAGTTGTCTTCGCTTTTTACGGGAAAAGGAGATCGTTTCTTCTTTAATAGACTGTTTTAAAAACTCCCACCAATCTTGGAGACACGGAAAACAAGATAAAAAACGTACATGATCATCGATTAATTTCTCTATAGTAGCGCAAAAATCCTTATCGTTCAAAAGAGAGTTGTTAAAACATCAAACGCCTGGACCGCGTTTTACAGCGGTGGGAATATCAAAGGTAAGAAAAACAAAATCGTGGTCGGGTATCGAACAAGGGCGAATGTCACACTTAACGTCGGGTGATAATAAATCTTTCGAAATTAAAAACTTGTCCAGTCTACTCCCAATTGACCGTGTGGAATTAAACCACGTAAATTCTCTTGATCTTGGATGCAACTTTCGCCAAACATCTGAAAGCGCGAAATCACTTTTTAAAGATTCGTAATCTTTGTGTATAGAGATATTCCCACCAAACTTATCGAGAGCGTTGTCGTAACAATTAAAATCTCCTCCGATGATAGTCGCAGAGGAGGGAATGAAAAATTCATGAATCGAAACAAAAAAACTTTTCCGTTCGGTAGGATTGGTAGGAGCGTAGATATTGACTAAATTGATATCAAAGTCGTTGCACCTGATCAAAACACTGACAATACGACCTTGTGAGTCCTTCTTCCAAGATACGATTTCGTTTGAGCATTTCGAAGAAATCAAGGTGACGACACCACCCTGTTTCCCCGAGGCAGGGGACAAAAAAACTACGGCCCAGCCATCTACGAGATAGAGATTTTATAGTAGATTCAGAATGAATTAACGTTTCTTGTACAAAACAGACATCACAGTTGGACTTCTCGATCAAATCAAACAAGAAATTGTAGGTAAGGGGGTTTGCTAGCCCTCTTGCATTAATAGTTAAGAGTTTGAAATAACTTGGAAAAAAGACTCACTTAAAAAGGTAAAAAAACTTACTTGGACTTTTTAGAGTGTCTATTTTTTCCTTTTTTCTTTTCCGTGGGGGTAGTTTCCTTTCGACTTGGAGATACATCGGATGATTTTCTTTTGAGATCATGGGTGGTTTCCATGTCATTTTCGGTTTCAAGGGTAAATGAAGCTGTGGTAGGAACAGGTATCGATGAGCGTGGCCTTCCGGTGGTGAGCGTAGGTGTAGTGGGTTTACGAATGCAGGCAAGGGACAGATCAGGCAAGCGAGCAGGTGTGCGACGGGATGACGGCTTGATGGATTTGGGAGCAATGAAGCCATGAGGATCCAGAATCGGGGAATCAGAAGAGACGGATGACGGTTGAGAAGATTGTTCGGAGAGATTGTGCGAGGGCAGTTCAGGTTGAGAGTGTTGCTGTTCAGGTTGAGAGTGTTGCGAAGGTTTTTCTGGTTTAGAATGTTGCTCGGACTGTTCAGGCTGAGAGGGTGGTTGAGTCTCGTTGAAATGTTCAGGTTGAGAAGGTTGTTCCAGTTGAGAAGATTGATTAGTTTCATTAAAGACGTCAGGCGGGGGGGGAGACGGGAGGCAAATTCTCAGCAAGTTCTTCGTTGACGGGCGGATTTGGCAGAGGAAAATTTTCAGAAGATCGTTTTGGTGAAAGAAGAACAGAAGCAAGTGGAGCATTTTCGTCAATAGAACCATGGTCGTCTGATACATCAATGTTTACTTCATCCGTTTCATCGGTTTCGGCACAGTGAGTGAGTGGAAAGACCCAAGAGTAATCACAATTGATCCCCAAGTGGCCTTCCTCTTTACAAATACAGCATAGAACGGGGCGTTGACACTCTGACGCCTCGTGGCCAATGCCTTCGCAATTGAAGCAAATCTTGTTGGGGCAGCCATTTGCAAAGTGTCCAGAACAATTACATTTGCGGCAAGTGGGAACTTGGCCATTATGTCGCAGGAAGATCTGAAACTTTCCAAATCTCAGGAAACTCGGGATAGGTTTAAAAACCCGAACACGGTAGTATCGAAAGCCATTGTAAATAGCGGAAGCATAAGAATGCTTACCTCTCCGGTAGTGTAACACCTCACAGTAAGGTGCTAGGCGTTTAATTATCGCCAAATCTGATAGTTCAAAGGGCGCGTCGTAGATGGTGAGAAATGTTAACGGTTTGTCAACATCTTGTAGGGCGTAGTTTTCTGAACCAAGTTTTAGAGAATTGAAGCTTAAAAACCTTTCTTTGGCGGTCTCAGACTTGAAAGTCACGACGACTTCCGCATTAAGTTTTCGTTGGAGGCATTGTATGTCTGTAAATTCAATGTTCAGCGCCGAAAAAGCGTCGAAAACGGAACGAGCAGTCGCTGATTTAGACGGTGTAAAAAAAGCGGTTCTCGGCCGCTGCAGCATGTTGTTTTCAATAAAAGCAGAAACCCGCTTGTTTGGCACATCATTTCCAATATTTCCAGAGGTACGTGCAGCTCTCGACGCATATGATTCTCCATTTACGATCGATGAGTCTTCAATGGTTCCATCGGCAACTAAATCTTCTAACAATCCCTCAGTATTCATACCTGAATCCATAAATGGCACACAAAGCAAATGAAAAAAAGGCCCAAAGGCCAGACTAACCTTGAATCGACAAAGTTAAACTTTGGGTAATCGAGGAGCTCAAAATCTCACGTCTGAATTAGTACTGTACAGTACTGTACTGTACATGTACCTGTATTTCATTTACGCCATTGATTAAAGGTAGCGTAGAGGTTAACTTTACGGTTTACGTGAGCGTAAAGTCGCATAAATGCAAACTTACGCTGCATTTAAGTCGCGTTTAAGACGTAAATTTGCGTTTTCGTGCTGTGGCTTTACGGCTCGGAATGCTGGAGAATGACAGAACAAGACCTCTCAAGACTAGCATCCTTCCACACAGCTAGCCTCAGGAAGATTCTGAGAATCTTTTGGCCTCGGAAAATATCAAACGACCAGCTACTGAGAAAAGCCAAGCAGGAGGATATTCGTACACTTGTCGCAAGGGAAAGATGGAGGTGGATTGGACATGTGATGCGGAAGCCCATTCACGAAATAGCCAGAATTGCAATGTACTGGACACCTGAAGGCAAACAAAGCAGAGGGCGCCCGAAAACAACTTGGCGCAGGACTGTAAAGAAGGGACTAAGGGAGCTCAATTACAGCTGGAGCACCATTGAAAAACTGGTTAAAGATAGGCAGGGTTGGAAGGATTTCGTTGCTGCCCCATGTGCCACACAGGCATGATGGGCAGTAAGTAAAGTAAGTAAGTATATTACTTTAGTAAGACCTATTCTTGAATACGATTCCCAGTGTGGCGTCCATACTTAGTAAAACACATACTAACACTTGAAAAAGTCCAAAGGAGGGCATCTTGTCTTGCGCTTGCACCATGAAATGCATGGACAAATGGAGTACGAGGAACGCATGAAATTTTTGAACTGGCCCACTTTAGAGAAGCGGAGACTCTTCATTTCACTTATAGAATGTTAAAAAGTTATTTTTGGCCTAAATTACCCGAAGTTCGGGGATTTTTTCGAACTCACTCGAGAAAAAAAGGACACGAGCTAACCAGTTTTTTAAATTGAGTGTGAAAAATAAATATTCATTTTTTTTTCGCATAGTGAAAGAATGGGATAATTTAATCTGTTTAAAGCGAGGTTAAAGTATGTTTAAATATGTGAATATGTAAATAGCGATAGGCAATAATCAATGTATAAACTTTTTTTTTATGTTTTACTTATTAATTCTTTCTTGGAAATGTTTTAGGGTGAACTACGTGTTTCCTTTTCGTGATGTAATTAACTTACTTTTATTTTCTTTCCCAGGAAAAGTAACGCATTGCAGACACGTTTGTTGTATCTCGATCGCTCAGTGAAGCGTTGAGGAGATTAACACAATAATAGGCAAACTAAAAAATTCGCGGTAAAAATGGACAAAACCGGATAATGTGCTGAGAAGTAAGACAACGAATCAAAAGACAGCTTCCAAAATTATGATTCGAGCTGATTGCAAATGTTTTTATAACATAACCAAAGTAAAGCACGCGCTGTGATTGGTCAATTTAGCGTCCCCCATTTGCCTATGGGTGTACGCTGCTGACGTGAGCAAATGCAAAGACTATTTTCCCGTAAGCGCCTTTTTTTTTTGGTCACGTAAGATTTGTTAAATAAAAGGGAACTTTTTAGCTACAATGTATCAATGTCATGTTATACATACGTGGGATTACCAAGAAAGCAGCAAAGAGAACCTATTTCCTTGTTCAGCTAAAAGAGCTCACGTTCCACCAAAAGACCTTTGCCTCTTTTACACGGCATGTGTACGATCCCTAATCAATTATGCAGCACAAGTTTTTCATTACTCTCTCCCTGAATACCTCCACCAAGAACTAGAACGTATTCAGGAAAGATCCATGAGAATCATTTGTCCTGGTTTGCAATACGAACAGGCCTTAGCTATTATGAATCTTCCAACTGTGAAAGACCACCATGAAAATATGTGTACAGCAACATTTCGCAACATAATGAACAATCCTCAGCACAAATTAAGCAAACTTTTACCACCCCGCTATGTAGGCTCTCATAAGTTAAGGCACTAGCGTACCTTTGCTTTGCCACTTTTCAATACAGACTTAAAAACAGCTTTTTTATTGCTTCGGCCAGAATAGTCAACAGCCTCAAATAATGTACAATTTCCCCTTAAGACGAACTACGTATTTATTTAATAATAAGATGAATACATGTACATAGTAGTTTTTATTTTACATCTGTGAATACGCAATTCAGTTCATGCTGCGAAGTATTTACCAGTAAAGCATCTATCTATCTATATAAAACAAATGGTAAACACCACAGCAATACTCAAGAGGCTAGAGTCCCTCTCGGCTATCGCCTTGAGCGACTCTTACGCTTCTTTCGTGCTTAGCAACCTCCGCGTGCATCCATAACTCAATAGTGTACGCTGTGGTGTTTACCATTTGTTAATTGTACTTGGAAAAAATAGAGGGAAAATTCGTTTTTAGCCAAAGTATGACAAATTTTGGTTTGACGGCGAATTCTAGATCTTAGTTCGAATCTGGACGCCAGTACCAGTCGCTTTTACCAAGTACTACAGGCTACGCACTTAGTCTCGATCGATCTGAAAGAGAACTCTGTTGCAACTGATGATGGTAAATTTTATTTCAAATCCTTTGCCAAACCCAGTTGACATGTGCAGGTGAAAAATCATCTTCACATATTTATAAATATCACGAATATTTTTCTACTAACCAAAAAAAATTGAGGACCAAAACTAGACCAGCTCGGTTGGATATATGGCGCCAACATTAAGCGCATTTCACTGATTAGCGAGAAATAAAAAATTTGACATGTTTTAATCGTCACAAACAAATACCTCAAAATGTCTTTGAAGAAGAATAAATATGACAGTAAAATGCATGCATATATTTCTTCGATTATGATTAGATATAATTACGATAAAGTTTGAATTAGTAGCACGAAAAACAGTTATAAGAAATATAGCTCCTGTTTCCATTGCTTTTATTTCCGCATTTTACCTGCGAACTTCGAGCAAAAATTTCTTTGAGCTGTCTCGTCCCATCTTATAACAAAGATAAGTATTCTCTGACAATAAACGCGACTTTATGGTCACCTTTGAAAGTCTTCAATACAAGTATAACTCATGAGGAATCTAACTCCATGGACAGCAAAGTGCTTGTCTGATTGTTTGCTTCACTGCTTGTCTTACTTCGCTAATCTTCCAGCAGTAGAGAGATGGATTTAACGTCGAATTAAAGCAAATTAAGACACCTGTTACTTCCCTTATGACTACTAAGTTTGACGGAAACGTTTCAGTGCTCAGGTTAGTGATTACAGCTGCCACTATGAAATATGGGGAACAGCAAACTACCAATGCTAACTGCATCCACAGTGCACTGTACACTGGCTTTTTGTATCGCGCCATGTTCAGTGCATTTGGTTGGCTCGGCTGTTGTTGGACATGATCTTGTACCTGAGCCTGATGATAACTGAGACCCCGAAAAATTTTTATATGGGAGGCGACTGAAATAACAAAACAGGATGGTATAATTATAGGGACAGACCAAATAAGTATACGGAAATCTAATGTATAGCATAAAGCAGCAACAATAGATATAATCCAAACGGTAGCTACAATGATGTATGTGCGCTTCAAAGTTACAATTTGTTTGTATCTCAGCCCCAACAACAGGGCGAGAAGTCTGTCCACGCTTATGGCCGTTATGGTCAGCAAAGACGCTCCACATAATACATAAGCTGTGGTGTTGGAGGACTCAAATGCGTGTCGACAAAGATTCCAGTGTTCGTGGACCATGGACATCCAAAACGTTGCACGGCAAGGCTGGGAGACAAGACCAACCAACAGATCAGTTGTAGCCAGACAACGATACAAGAGTTTGGATGGTGGATGAAGGGAAGATTCTTTGTGAAGAGCAACAAGGATGAGAGAATTTCCAAGAAATGCTGTGATGGAGAGGAGAATGTGAAGTACTGCGAAAGAAACTGATTCTTGTTGAAGTCCACCCGCTATAGGAGGGGAGCATGGCAGTTCTTCAAATGCTTTCGCCTGTGTGCCACCTTTCGTGAAATTTGCTGTGGACATTGTTCTATCTTCGCTTCCTTTTTCTAGCAGGTTTTCTGTGATTGTAACGAGAAATGAGGCTCGGACGGGACACGCCTACCAACGATCGATGAAACCCTATTTTCTAGAGAATTTCCACAATCAGAATCCTTCACCTGCGTTTAAGCATTTAAAATTCGTCAGAAAACTCTCTGTTGTATCAAAAAATTACCAGAACCTGCGCGGTACGTCAGTTAAGAAAGAACGCTATAATACAAATGTGGAGACATCTGTCATGAAACCTTCACTGACTGGATGCTAGTCATATCATATCATTTTTGTGGATTTGCCAGACAACAAGACAAGAGTTTCGTCGGCGGGTGAAGAGAAGATTTCTTGCCAAGAGGGAACAAGTTTCCCTTAAAAAAACAATAAAAATGAAAAAAAAAAAATCAACGAAACCGTGAGTGTATCAACTGAGTAATTTTAAGCCTTAAATCGTGCGACCAAAACGTTCTTTTTTTCTTTGTCTGTTTGAAAGATTACGAACACATCACACACCCGAAGATCTTTTCAGTAACTTGCCCTATTTCAAGTTAATCAAAAAGGAACAAAAAAACATGAAGTTCTATTTTGAAACAAAGGTGTTTAATATAGGTCATAAGCGGCTGTCTCTCTTATTTCCACCAGGTCAATTTCGCGTCAAGAATAATTTTTACCTGAGACACTGCCAACTGAAAAACTTTACTTAGGAAAGAACTAAATTAGATTTAGTTTGACTCGAAATAACTTTCTGACTACATTTGGGGCCATAATTATTTCCTCAGTCCATAGAGACCGTCGCAACGCCCCCAAAATTGAAAAAAAGACATATTTTGCAACATTGTAGATTGTCATTGAACCTTTTTTCTAGGAAAATTTCACTTCTCGAAAGCGAGAGACATTATCTATGCTAGAAATTAATCTATCGTATTTCGTGTCTTAATAAACAGTTCATCCGTCTTTCCTAAAGTTTGTTTGACGTTGTATGTAGCAAAAGATAATATTTGTCTTGACCTGCCAAGCCAAAATCTCGTAAACTTCACTTTGTTAAAAACATTTACACAGAAACTTCCTTAATAAAGTTCATTCAAGTATTAAGTAAAGCTCATTCTTTCGCAAGAGTTTCCTACTTTGTATTCCTGCAACTTATATTTAAAAAAATCAAGTGAAGCGGGGATGTTTATTAACTAAAATTGTTGTGCGTCACTACTAAGTGTTAGAACATAGCTAGCAGAGTCGCGCAATCAAATTCATTATACGTGAGCGTGCTCAAAATCCCGATAGTGCACGCTGATAGCGTCAGCAAATCCGACCTCGCCAGAAATTTTTTTTTCGTGCAAACGGCCATTGTTAGCGCGGGGAAAAATAATATATTTCGCGACAATAATGGATACAAACAGAAACTCGGCCTACTAGTCCGAAAAGAAAGACGATGTTTCGACCTTTTCCCTTGGGCTAGAGTTCTTAAATGAGGCAGAAAGAGAGAAAAACCAAGGAAAATGAGACTCGGCATCAGCGCCGTCACGATTCGCTTCAATTGATATTGTTGTCCGTTTTTCACGTCGGATTTGATGCACAATTCCACCGGCTATGTTCTAAAGCTATCGCCTCGGGCAACTTTTACGCTTCTTGAGTGCTCTCCAAACTTCCCGCGTGCTCCATAACTCGATAGTGCACGCTAAAGCATGAACCAATTCTTAATTTGTTCAATCTCGAAATGAATTTGCACAAGGAGATAAGATTATTAAATTTTGCTTTCATTATCATTTTACAAAATAATGGAAAAGCCATCCATATTGAGGAGACCTAACGTCGGTAAAAGCTGTGAGGGAGTGGCGAATGTTGACAGTAGACAAATAAATTGGCTACTGTTTTACCTAAAAATCTTCCTCAGTAGAGTTCCCTTTTCTTAAAGACTCCTTATATGAACTGCTTACCCTGTCGGCATGAACAACACGAAACAGATAATCAACAACCATAACAAACGCATCCTAACAGCATCTATACAGTCTGATGACACCACCGCCACCGCCACTACCATTGATAACAACAAGACATGCAACTGCCGACAAAAGAACACATGCCCGCTCGACGGAAACTGCCTGCAACCATCAGTAATCTACCAAGCCTCCGTTACACGCAAAGACAACAACACGACAGAAACATACATCGGACTCACAGAAGATGACTTCAAAACAAGATACAGAAACCACACCGCACTATTCCGCCACGCTAAACACAGAAACTCTACCGAACTCAGCAAGCACATCTGGACCCTCAAAGACAACAACATCGATCACTTTATTTCCTGGCGCATTCTCTCATCGCACTCACCGTATAACAGCTCAACTAAAAGATGTAACCTCTGCCTCAAAGAAAAATTCCTAATCATCTGCCGGCCCGAACTATCAACACTAAACAAACGTAATGAACTTGTGTCTTCATGCCGCCACAGAAGCAAAGCCCTCCTACGCAACAACTAAACTGTCAATTTCGCGCTGCATAAATTAGACTAGTTAGATCATGCAAATTATATTGTAGATAAGCAATGGTAAAGTTTATTCTCATTAAATCCCCTGATGAGTGGGCGACCACGAAACAGGCTTGTAGGGATGAACTTGTAGTTTACTTGTCTTTTTCCTCCCACAATATATACTTCGCTCTACTTCTATGTATTGAGCACTGTTCTACGAGAATCAAGTCACACTTATATATATATATATATATATATATATATATATATATATATATATATATATGTCTATATCTAATGAAAACTTTAAAGGAAAATTGTAATGATGAACTCCCAGCAACATTTACTACTACAACAATATACAGTTGTAAATCGTGTCGTAAAAGTGTCAAAAAATGCTCTTAGCGGTTTTAGCTGGGGTATCGTTTCTTATTTTGAACCAAAAGAGGGTAACGATTCTTTTAAAAACTAGCAATTCCGTACTACTCTTCCCTTTCTGTCAACAATGCGCAAAAAGAAGTAAATAACTGAAGACGAAGACCCCCAGAAGGCTGGCGTTTCTTTTGGCCTTTTTTCAGTGACACCAAAAGCTACTCAGTGTTTACTTTAGCCGGGAAATGTATTTGGCCGTGGTTTTGTTATGGCATCGCTCGATATAAACACTTTACACGGCCATATTGACGAGCTTAAGATATTTATAGGTAGGTAAAAACTCGCTATATTAGCGATCAATGAGACCAAGCCTGATAGTTCCATCGGTGATTCAGAAATATATCTACCGGGATTTGACGTCTTCAGAAGGGACCGTACCGTCAACGGGAGATGCGGTGGCGGTGTATGTTTTTATTTACGAAACAACGTAAATTACCATGTCTTGGAGGAGTTCGGTGCTGACCAACTTGAATGTCTTGTTATCGAAATCACTAGACCGCATTCCAGACCTTTTTCAATAGGTACATGGTACAGACCGCCAAGTTCCCAACAAGAAATTATTAATCAATTTGAAAACCTTTTAGATATAACTGTTTCAGAACGCAGCGATTTCTACCTACTCGGTGGCCTGAATTGTGACATGTTGCACGATCGGTGAAACAACCACACGTCGCCGCATTTAATGAACATATTTGATGTTCACGGATTGAGTCAAATGATTTCTGAACCAACTAGGATTACATTGATATGACGAACATTGATTTATCTTTCTATAAGTAATAATCCCAAAAAATATTTAATTCTGTGTCGTTCATCGTTGCATTAGCGATCATTCACTTGTGTTTATGACGATAAAGATACGCTATGAACGTCCTGATTCGCGCTGCTCTATTGAAACTCGCAGTTTTAAGAATCTTAATATCGACAAGTTTCTACATGACCTTGTACGAAAACCATGGGATTTAATTGGCTTAGGGTCAGATGTGGGACGCATGGAAGACCTTAAAGACGCTCCCAATGGATTTCACAAGTGCTGATGCGTAAAATCCACAAACGAAATTATTTTAAAAAAGAAAGCTGCCGGCAAAAATAATATTGCTAGGTGGGAACAGTACAAGCAGGCGCAAAATAGTCCATCAATCGAGATCGGAGATGAAGGGTAGTCAGAAAAAGGCTATTAACACTTGATTGACAATTTATTTTATTCTATATCATACTCCTGGGGAACCCATAGTTACTCTCGGCTAGGCGTTGAGCTTGTACAACACTTCCTTTCTGCTCCCCAAACCTTTCGCGTACTTCCTATCTTTAGAACCGCACGCCGAGACAGGAACCTATCACAGAATCTAGATTGTCAAAAATGAAGACAAAACAGCTCGGCTAGACACTATCGGCTTCGCTGTTAGACTGGAGTGTCATCAAAAACTAAATTATTCATATCGTTTTCATAGCATGTCACTTTATTTTTTTATTTTTACTCCATTGCTTTTGTTACAGACACCGGGATGACTGACTCAGGCTCCAGGCAGAGATTGAGCAGGTCCCAATGCAAGATCTTATCATCATCATGGGGGATCTAAATGTCAAAGTTAATGCCAATAACTCAGCCAGGCACAGAGTGATAGGAAGACACGAGAGTGGTATCATCAATGAAAATGGAAAACGGCTTGTTGAGTTTTGCACAACTAATAATTTGGTGATAGGGGGCAGCCTTTTTTAACACCGAGAGATCCATAAAAGCACATGGTGATCCCCGAATGGCAGGGATAGAGATCAAATTGACCATCTGCTGATCAATGGAGATTTAATTTAATTTAATTTGATAATAAGTTCTTATACAGCGCGTTAAAATTGAACTCTATCCGCTTTACAATTACAATTCAATAAAAATCCTATACATGCAATTATCGCTGCTCTATGTAAACTAACGAAGTATTATGTGTTATACATATATCTGACAACGCACGATGTCAAAAAAATCTGGTGGCTTAATTTTTGAAAAGATAAGTTTTCAATAAGCGTTTAAAGGAGTCACCAGATTCAGCGTTTTTTATGCATTCAGGTAGTTGATTCCACAAATACGGTGCAGCGTAGGAAAATGCTCTTTGCCCATACGTTTTACTTCGAATTGTTGGGACCTCAAGTAGATTCATGTTTGATGAACGGAATCTTCCTGCTGGAATATATCGACTAAGAAGTTCAACAAGATAGGTTGGAGCCATGTCATTTAGTGCTTTGTATGTTATCAACAGTATCTTGAATAGAATTCGTTTTGTGACGGGGAGCCAATGAAGTTTCATATGGAAAATGGCAGAGATCCCTTCCGGATGTCAAGGTGAGGAGAGGATCTGACATTGAAAGTGACCATCATCTCGTAACAGCCTACCTTAAACTGAAATTAAAGAATGCAGGGCGTCTAACCAAGGGGCGCAGCCGTTTCGATGTGAGCCAACTGAAACACCCAAATGTGCGAAAATATTTTATCCTGGAGGTGCACAACAGATTGGAGGCTCTTGTGGAACTCGGCGGAAGGGAGGATATTAACGATGAAGGGGTGAAAGTAGACGGGGATTAAAGAAGCCCGTTGAAAGTTATAGATTCGAAATCCCAACGGCTTAAAGAATAGCATCAAGAAATGTATCGGGCAGCGAAAAAGGAGGTAAAACGCCGAGCAAGAGCAGATAAACGAAAGTACATGGAGAACCTTGAATCCCAGGCGGAAGAGGCAGCTGCGCGCAATGAACAAGCAACAGTATAAAAGATCACCAAGATAATAACAAGTAAGTGCCACACAACCAACGTGCTTGTAAGGGATATGTACGGTATCCTATTAACATCAGAGGGAGAGCAACAACGGCGATGGATGGAGTACTTTAGAGAGCTTTTAAACAGACCACCACCAACAGTAATGCTAAACATCCAGGAAGCCGCAACTGACCTTGACATCAACACAGACGTTCCAACTAGGAGGGAAATCATCCAAGCCATTAATTCCCTGTAGAATGGAAAAGCTCCTGGCCATGATAATCTAAATGCCGAGCTGTTTAAAGCAGCCCCTGAGCTTGCGGCAACCATTCTGACCCCTTGTTTACAAAGATCTGGGAACCGGAAGAAATTCCGACAGACTGGAGCAGAGGAGTGATAATCAGGATACCAAAGAAAGGGTCTCAAGGTGATTGTAACAACTGGCGAGAAATTACCCTTTTCTCTGTGTCGAGTAAAATCTTTTGCAAGGTCATTAAGCAGCGCATCACCAAAGCTGTTAACGACATCCTGCGGAACGAGCAATCTGGATTTCGCAAGGGGCGTGGATGTACGGATTTTATTTTCACACTGTGGAACACACTTGAGCAATGTACTGAGTGGAAGAGGGAGTTGTATGTAAATTTCATCGACTATGAGAAAGCGTTTGACAGCATTCGTAGGGACAGTCTTTGGCAGATTCTGAGAGCATATGGCATTCCACAAAGCATTGGTAATATCATAAAATGCCTCTACTCATGTTGCATCAGTCAGGGGGATCTAAGCTTTGAAGTTAAAACCGGTGTACGGGAGGGATGTGTCATGTCGTTCATGCTATTCAATCTTGCTATCGACTGGTTCCTTTGTTGAACAATGGAAGATCAGCGAAGAGGCATGAGATGGACCCCTATTACTACGCTCGAAGACCTCGACTTCGCAGACGATTTAGCCCTATTGTCCCACACTCGACAGCACATTCAGGGGAAGACAGACCGGCTCAGCATGTTCAGCAGCCAGGTCGGCTTGAGAATTAGCTTGAAGAAGACGGAGGCCATGTGTGTTAATGCCCCTACCCCAACAAAGATCTGGGTAAGAGGACAGGACATTCCAAACACCAACAAGTTTACATAACTTGGAAGCGTGCTCTGCCAAGATGGAGGTACCACTCTAGATATACAAAGCAGATTGAACAAAGCAGGATATGCCTTTCTGAATAAAGGCTGATAGTTTCTAAAGAAACTGTTTGGGGCTGCGTCGGTGGGGGTAACGAAATAATTTGAATATATCAACAAAGTTGAAATGGTAAATTGGCCACCGTTACGATTATAAGACTATTATAAGGTATCAACGAACGCTTTTCATTCCACTAATTTATTCGTGTTTTTCTCGTTGCTTTGTTCCCACCAATCACGTAGCTTCTTTTTCTTCCTTTAAAAGCACACACAACCCACAATTCCCCTATTCGCTTCGACGAAGGGCTAACGCTCGAAACGTCAGCTCTTATAATCGTAATGGTGGCCAATTTACCATTTCAACCTGGTTGATATATTCAAATTATGCCTTTATGAGCTTAAGATCAGTGTGGAGGTCAGAAAACTACAGCAGAAAGGCGCAGCTTATAATCTATAAGAGCTGCGGATTGTCAACTCTCCTTCACAGCATGAAAATCAAGATTTACGAAAACTTAAATGTTGCGTAAATCTGCGTAGAGTTTTTTACGAAGCAGCTTTACGGAAGCGTAAATGTGGCGTAAATTTGCTTAAAGTTGTATGACCAACTTTATGCTAGTACTTAAAGTTGTTTAAAGGCGATTAAAGTTCAATTTACACGGTCGGTACGTAAAGTTGACTTAAAGCTAGCGTAAAGGTGTCGAATCAGCTTTACGCTTGTTTACCTCGCCGCTTTAAGTGCTCTTAAAGATCAACTTTATACTACCCGCGTAAAGGCACATTAAAGGTCGGTATGTAAATATATTATTGAATGTCAATAACATTCAACTCCATCACTAAAACTTGATGAAGACTATGCAATCGATTCGTACAAAAGCTTGCGTATGCAAATATAGACCCTGCTCGCTATGCCATGATAATGAGCCACAACAAGGGCGAAACAGCTGTCCATGGCTGCCACTCTACGGGTGATATGGTTGTGCGCATGCGTACAATATTAGCCGTACCAGGAGATTGTAATATAAGTGTGCTTTAGTGCTGTCATTAGTGTTTACTATTTTTTGAGCACAGAGGTTACAAATGATCTTCTCTCCATACGCACGCAATGGGAGAACGGTTTTATAGTTCTTAACAGCCACCACATGTTTAATGTAGAGCTAGCGAATATATCGGATGCTTACCTCTTTCACGCCATCTCTTAACTTAGAATTCAACCTTAGAGCGCAAACGAGAGCTAGCTGGCTACACTATGCTGAATTGTTTTAATTGGGCCGAAGTGATCACTCACGACTAATGATGTATGAGTAATTTGACCGTGCGTCACTGTACCGCCAACTTAATGCTAAATATGATTCCCTATAAAGAAGCGTAAATTTACATTTACAGAACCATTAAACTGCCTTCACGCTGCTGTTTAATAGCGGCTT
>NC_142529.1:27286594-27324094 GCF_964205215.1 Stylophora pistillata
AACGAACTGAACAGAACGACCTCACTTTACTGACAGATCGAAACAGACCAATTACGATCGACTTACGCCAATTGAGTCTTACCGCAAATAACATCACGGTAAAACTGAGCAATCATTTTACACGAACTGAAATAAGAACATTCTACTGACAACAACTATTCACTTGACTCTGATGATGACTTCCGCACAGGTTGCCGAAACGTCAGTCACTACCACCGACAACAGTCCTTCTCAGGACTCCACTCACCCGGACGATCACACTACACTTTCACATGTTACCCCCGGGTTCAAACCATTTACTGCAGTATTATTTTTGTTATAATTTTTTTATTCGCTATAATATTATCATTTTAAATAATATTGTTAACATCATCACTGTTAATGTCAGTCGTAACACTGAGTCGGGATCGATTTCCGACCTCGACCCCAGACTAATTTGTTATTAAAACAGAATGTTCGTGAAGTTTCTACGGCACAGGAAGAATGTTAGGGTACAAGCACCTGCGGCATACATGACGCCTTGTGTACATGTAACAACCAAGCTTTTACCTTATCCCAACTACTGTCAAACTGGGGAAATAATTACAAAAGTGTCACCACGCTCTCTCGTACGCGACTGAAATGATTTGTTAGAGGGATAATCCTAAATAATTTTAATAGCTTGAAGCGAGGGCATGGTTGAATTTTGAAGGAAAATAGGTGAAATAGCCCAAAGTATTAATTTGGTTCTGTGGCATTTCGCACCTGTCGAGTAATTGTTTCTGTTTCCAATTTTAGTCGGATGTTGGGTGCAAAGAAAAAAACCGGTAATGGGCTGTTATTTACGAAGTCTGCGTTCAAATAGTTTCCGACTAAGTATTAACCTTTCATGTCGAATATTCAAGTTTCTGAGTAAGTGTAATTGAGCAAAGCAGGTCAGTTACGTGATCGTGGCTTGGCAGGTGTTGTCAAGGAAAAAATATCTCTCTTCAGATGCAATTACAAAAAGGCATTAGAATAAAAACAAAACAAAACAAAACAAAACAACTGTTTATGAAGTCACGGAATGCTAAAAAAACATTTTCTAGCCTAAATACTGTCTCTCAACTTCAAGAAATGTGATAGCGTTGGGTAGAATTTCATTTAAAATATCCTTTTCAGAAAACGGTAAGTTATTATTTCTCTTTTTAAGCTCGATCGTTCGCTTGAAATTGATTTTCGGAAGCAGAATATAAATAAAGGAAGAAATATTTTAAATTTACGCGTATTATCTACATTATTTGAGACAACAATTTATTATTTATCCTATCAAGGACACTTTTTCTTAGTATTGGTAGCTTTTGCACTATGGTGTGAGATGATCATAAAAGCACAAAGTTTTATATTTCTACCTGGTAGTGCAAATTCATTCGAAAATTAAAGTTAACCAGTGGGATAGACACGTAGTTTTGACGCAGAACAATTTTAGGTGATAAAGATCCCTGCCTCACCAATTATGAAAGATAAATTGCAAGACAATCTTCCTTGCGGGAAAGAATATTTCTATCGTTCATGATGCTGCAAAATAAAGATATTCAGTGGATCTATGGAGGGATCTTTTAGAGTTTATAGACGGGATAATATGACATAGCATTACCAGTTGAAATTCATAAATGGTGATATTTAAAGCTACTGGGAAGAAATTGGTATCTCTTGTAACAGAATAAGCATTATTTAATACATGAGTGAACGTTTCTGAGGACGTTTCTGGGTAAGTGTAATTAAACAGAGTGAGGTTTACGTGATCGTGGCCTGGCAGGTGCTGTCAAGGAAAAAATATCTCTCTTCAGATTCAATTGCAAAAAGGCATTAAAAAAAAAAAAAAAAAAAGACAATTGTTTATGAAATGCTGGAGAATATTTTCTAGCCTAAATATTGTCTCTCGACTTCAACAAATGTAGTGGTCTTAGGCAGAATTTCATTTAAAATCTCCTTTTCAGAAAACGGTAAGTTATTATTTTTCTTTTCATGCTCGGTCGCTCGCTAGAAATTGATTTTCGGAAGCAAGCTGTAAACAAAGGAAGAAATATTTTATATTTACGCGTACTATCTGCATTGTTTGAGACATTTTGCTTCAGAAGAGAGAGTTTTTGCTTATGCCATAGTCAAATTTTGACACCAGTGCCAAAAATGCCTGGTATGTCTTAAATACTAAGTGAGATCTGCACTAGACATGCAGGTTTGGCAAACACCTTTATTTGGGAATAAAACTTCTTGTTTTTTTTCATATGAAGACAATTTGCGGAGAAGCTTTCCAGGTGCAGAACGTTCGTCGCACTCTTTCATATAGAAAAAAAAAACAACAACAACAACAACAACCGAAAAGATCGCACCATTCAAGACTTACAATTATTGATATTACTTATGGTTACGTTCTGTTCTTTTTAATAAAGATTTTTAAGTAAAATGTAACTTATGGCGAAAAAGTCCAGAGAAATTAGAAGAGATCTAATAAGCTGCTAGTTACGCAGAAACTGGTTCCTCTCACGGGTGACAATAAATGCAAAACACAGCGATGCGATCGGATAAAATGTGACATGTATCTTAATCAAACAGACAGTTTTCACCTACATTTGAAATCTGGTAACTATGTTTTTGAAGTCAATATTCTAGGTTTTAAAATTAAAGCAACGTAGAGGGTTTTTGTTTTCGTAGGAGTGGTCTAAAGAAAATTTTGCTTGTTGCAATTTTTAGATAACTTCAAGGAAAAACGTATAATGAGGACAAAAGATTTTAAAGGAGGTGGATCGCATACTCAAACATTTCAAGAAGAGCATTGCTCCCCCTCTTTGGTAGGTGGGCTTCAACAAGAATCAGTTTCGTTATCAGCGGTGCATATTCTCCTCTCGGTGACTGCTTTTCTTGGCAATTCTCTTATCCTTGTTGCCCTTCAAAAGGAATCTTCCTTTCATCCGCCGTCCAAACTGTTGTATCGTAGTCTGGCCATAACTGACCTGTTGGTTGGTCTTGTTGGTGAGCCTCTCTATGTTACTTATTGGATATTCTTGGCTCAGGAAAACTGGAGTCTTTGTCAATACGCAAGGGACGCATACCACATAACAAGCTATGCATTATGCGGAGCGCCTTTGATGACGATGACGGCCATAAGCGTGGACAGACTTCTCGCCCTGTTGTTGGGGATGAGATACAGACAAATTGTAACGTTGAAACGCACATAAATCATTGCAGCTACCCTGTGGGTTATACCCACTGTCGCTGCTTTATTCATCAATTTATATCATCGTATAACGAATTGGTATGAATATATAGTTATACCATCTTGCCTAATTATCACAATCATCTCGTACACAAAGATTTTCCGCACTCTCAATCGTCATCAGGCAGAAGTGCAAGGTCGTGTTCAACGACAGCCGAGCCAACCAAATGCACTGAATATGGCGCGATACAAAAAGGCAGTGTATAGTGTACTGTGGGTGCAGTTAGCATTAATTGTTTGTTATGCACCATACTTTATAGTGGCAATTGTAATCGCTGAAAGTAAAGAATATTCATCACACTTAGTGGTTTTAAAGGGAGCAGCAGGTATCTTAGTTTACTTCAACTCGACATTAAACCCGTTTCTTTACTGCTGGAAGATTAGTGAAATAAGACAAGCGGTAAAACAGACTATTAGAGAAGCACTATGCTGAAGTTAGAAATAATAATATGTGATTGCACGAGCAGTTATCGCGCATAGAAAAGTTCAATGTACTTGTTTCAGTTCCATCGAGAACAGCTAAAGAGAAGTCGAGTAAAAAAAACTCATTTTACTAAATGTATTAAAGTAGAGGAAAGTCTCTGGTTGGCATTCCTGATGATAAACAACGTATTGCAAACGGATAGAAACATAGATAGATAGACAGATAATAATCTTTAGACAGGGTGCGTTCTCACAGAAGTGGTTTTCAGAACGGCCCTGTATATCCCACCCATCCCGCCCCAGGGGAGGACATCCATCACACAGTAATCTCGTGTGTGGGAAATTAACGTCTCCTACCCCAACCCTGCAGGAGACGGGACCTCCATTTATTCGTCCCTATCCGAGAAGACTAGAATATCTAACCATTTCTTGAGGTTATAGAAAGGCAGCAAATTCTTCTCAATTATTTTAGGACCCTGAGTGTTGGTCCGGCCGGGGCTCGAACCCTCGACCTCCCGCACAACAGTCCAGCGCTCTATCCATTGAGCTAACTGGGAGGCGGTTGAACATGTTCTTGAGAGGTAGATAGGAGATGGGATTTTTTTCCTATCTTTTTAAAAACAGCGTTAGTCAAATAAAGATTTAGGAGAGACTTTTCAGCTTCAAAAAGTAGGCAGTTTGCTGTAAGAGCCGGTTTACAAGTCAGCCGGTAAGCGAGCTCAACATTTTTATCATGGGGTAATCCTTAAATCAATTTACTTTTTTTAAAAATCAAACTTAACCATGATTATCACTGTTTCTCATAGAGTTGTCTTTAAAGTAACAATCTTTAGCCAAAGAGAAATTTACTGAAATTATGAAATTACAGCCGAAGAAAATCAAATTTATACTCTTATTTTGGTCGGGTTTCGACCGGGATCTGAATGCCGTTGCTACAGGAGACCATTATGATGAAAATGTTCTTGTAGCTTTCGCCTTTAATCCGAGTGTAGCGTTTCAAGATAACGCACAAAAGAAAAAAGAAATCGAAATAACGATCGCATTACAATCACTCAATCGAAAATGATGAAGTGCGCATAATGACATGTCGATCTTCGGTTCAGAATACTGAAGGCACGCAGTTAGGCATTACACGAGGGCGTGAACTTCGACGAGAAACTAATTCTTAGCAAACATATTAGCGAATTATGCAAGAGGGCCAGTCAAAGGGTGGGCGTTCTCGCCAGGTTTAGAAACGGAGACTAAACTATTACTATATAAAACTGGTATTATGCCATATCTCACCTATTGTCATCTCATAATGGCATTTCTGTAGGGTGTCGGATGCAAGGAAAGTTGAAAGAATTCAAGAGCGAGCACTGAGGATAGTTTATAATTCACATTCAGAAACGTACATGAACTTATTAGATCGTGCTAAACTACCTATCCTTCTTAATAGGAGATTGCAAGATATAGTTGTACTTATGTATAAGGTTAAATATAGGCTAGTTCCTGATTTCATTTGTGACATTTATAGTCCTAGGTCTTATAAATATAATTTAAGAAATCAAAATTTTTATATTCCTTGGTTTAATTCTGTATTGTATGGTAAAAACTCTCTTAGATATCTTGGACCATTTCTATGGAACAAACTGAAAAAAAACATCACTGAAATTAGTAGCCTCTCTTGGTTTAAGTTCCATATTAGACGTAAGGATCTTACCGAACCGATAAATGGTAACAATTGCTCCGCGTGCGTAATTTGTACCTCTTAGGTTATATAATCTGTAGCTTATTTCTTATAATTAATAAGGTTATTCATCTACGTTGCTCCGCGTGCGTAATTTGTATCCCTTAGGTTATATAATCTATAGCTTATTTCTTATCATTAATTAGGTTATTCATCCACGTTGTGTCCCCAATTAGCGTCAGCTAAATACATTGACACATGAATAAAGTTCATCATCATCATCATCATCATCATCATCATCATCATCATCTAAAAGTACTCCTTTTTTCTTCATTTCAATAGAATTATATTGTACCGTTGTCTGGCAAAGACTGACCTGTTTTTTGGCCTTGTTAGCCAGTCTCTTGCTGCTACGTATGGGATGTCTGTGGCTCCTGAACGATGGGTTCTGTATTTGTCGATACACATCTGAGGAAACTTTCATAACAAGCCTATGTTTGGTGTATTTATCGACTATCACGGCCATAAGCTAAGCGTGGGCAGACCTCTCACCTTGCTGTTGGGGCTGAAATACATACATTGCAACTTTGAAGCGCACATATATTACTTTGGCTGCCTTTTGGGTTCTATCCAGCGTTACCGCGCTCTGTGTTACATTTTATATAATCGAATAACTATTTGGTATGACCGTGTAGTTGGACCATCCTGCATAATTGTCTCAATCGCTTCGTACAGAAGGATTTTCAGCGTCCTCAATCATCATTAGGTTCAAGTACAAGATCATCTTCAACAACAGCCAAGTAAACCAAACGCACTGAACTTGGCGCGATACAGAAAGGCAATGTGCAGTGTACTCTGGGTACAGTTAGCATTAGTTGTTTGCTCTGCACCCATTAATGTAGCGTAATTGTGATTTCTCATAGCAAACAATATCCTCCACATTTATTTGTCTCAAGGCAAATAGCAAGTTGCTAGGTTTTTTTTAACTAGACGTTTAACCCGTTTCTTTACTGCTGGAAGATAGGTGAAGTAAGACAAGCAGCAAAGTAAACAATTGGACAATCACTTTGTCCATGGAGTTAAAGGGTTTTTGACATTTGTTATCTAATTTTCAGAGATACAACCAGAGATTGTCCGTTGACAACCTTTTTGAAGCCATTTACATGTTTGATTTGTGATCCACATGGTTTCCACAACTCAAAGCCATAGAAGAATATAATAACCCATTTCCGAATTACCGCTGGCCTCATTTTCAAAACGACTCCTGGTGTTCGTCCTTTTATATGATAATAAGTTTTCATTCACATGCAAATTAAACTCATTTTCACAAGAATGGTTGGGCACCAGGCCTCGCTATGAAAAAGAGGCCAAGGGTAATTCGGAAATGGGCTATTAAAACGGCTGTTTTATATCTCCATTTTTTTTGTATCAAGCTTGATTCCCATGCACTTTGTTCTAGAGACGGTGGCGAGTTTTGTGCAATACTTTCGCGGCTTTAGCGACGTATATATATATCTATGCATGATGCACGATCCTCGCAGTAGATAGCGCTATTTAAGCAATAGCGAAAATCAGTATTTTTAGGTTTACCTTTTGTTTTATTAAGTCTCGCCTTTTCGCCCCTACGTGCTATTTTGACGAATCTATAGTTTTGATCATTTATTTTTAGTGTGCGCTTGAACTTGGCTCAGTTCTCACCATGCTATACATTTTAATCCCTTGTTATGGTTGAGGATATATCTATATATATATATATATATATATATATATATACAACTCGCACAATGGAGAATGGGCTTCCGTTTTCAACGCTTTATTCAAGACCCGACGCGTTTCGGCATTTGCCTTCCTCAGGGGCCTTAACATGCAATTGTTACAGAGTCTTAATTGGTTAATTGTGTGACGTAGTGCAATGCGTGTTGCGTGTTGAGTAGAATGTTTTGTAAACAATTAGTATTTCTAATAGGTTAAGAGTTTTACAACCTTTATAACGTATGTTTTAAACAATTTATGTACCCATAACTTTATAAAGTTGTTTGCTCCGCACCGATTAATGAAGTAGAAATCGTTGTTGTAGAACGTTTTCAAGGATTGATAGTTCCAGTATTTTTAGGTTTACCTTTTGTTTTATTAAGTCTCGCCTTTTCGCCCCTACGTGCTATTTTGACGAATCTATAGTTTTGATCATTTATTTTTAGTGTGCGCTTGAACTTGGCTCAGTTCTCACCATGTTAGACATTTTAATCCCTTGTTATGGTTGAGGATAACTAGTTTGCTAGGTGGTCATGTTTGGGTTGGTAAAACTGACCTTGAGTTTTACCCACACTGAATATCCTGTTTTGGAAATTCCCACGGTCAGCTAACCCAAACATGTCTGTGATTTTTGTAATTAATACTGGAGCACTCCTTGCTGAAAGTAGTAGAAATAAGCAGTGGAGAAAGAGAGAGAAAATTAACTGTAGTAGAAGCAGCAGTATAGGAGAATAAAGAAGAAAATTACAGAGTCTCAGTACCTCTTGTTAATTCGCCAAGCGAGTGGTAAAACCCCCACAACATTGTGATCGCTCAAAGCAAACAATATCCACCACATTTAGTGGTCTTTAGACAAATAGCAAGTTACTTAGTTCTCTTTAACTCGACGTTAAACCCGGCCCGTTTCTTTACTGCTGGAAGATAAGCTAAGTGAAGTAAGGCAAGCAGTGAAGCAAACAACTGGACAATCACTTTGTCCATGGAGTTAAAAGGTTGAGTTAAAAGGTTAGTCCGATGTTTACTTAGTTCTTATTAACCGAGCGGGAGGTCTCTATGGGAGAATCTTGACCGAGGTCGCCAGTAGCTCGGTTGATAAGATGTTTATTACGTGGCTGTGTCTTATATGCCAATTTTTTATATTCTCTGTACCTTTTTTTTTTAGACCGGTCTAGATGCCAGTCTAGATGGGAAAATGTAGACCGATTTCAATATTGATTTCAGCCGATCAATTTGTGAACTCGATAGTTCCCAGTCCTTGTGAGACACAGCCATATAATAATACCAGAATAAAAAAGGATATGATGTACCGTATTCATTCAAAATTGATCTCAATTAAAGTTTTTCAAATTGACAGAGTCAAAATCCTCAGTAAAGTCTCATGAGTTGTATGATTTGTCATGATCCTCGCTCTGTAATTTCAGTTTACCGTATTCTATTGATGCCAACATGCTAACATCAATCAATCAATCAATGGCCATAATCAATTATAAATGACAAAGTAAAATCATAGTACTTGATATCAAAATAAAGGTCCAAAGTAAAATTGAAGTTTAACATGTTGAACGATACCATGGCTTTTAGCATCTAATTATTCTTATTCTTATTATATTTATTATTATCATCATTATTATTGTCATCATTTTTATCAATAACGTTATCATATTAAATAAAATTATTAACATCATCACTGTTATTGTCAGTCGTAGCACTAAATTGATCGATCTCCGACCTCGACTCTAAATGATTTTGTTATTAAAACAGAATATTTGTGAAGATTCTACGGCACAGGAAGAATGTTAGGGTACAAGCACCTGCCGCATACATGAAAGCTTGTGTACATGTAACAAGCAAGCTTTTACCTCATCCCAAGTATTGTGAAATTGAGGAAATAATTACAAAAGTGCCATCACGCCCTCATGCACGTGACTGAATGATTTGTTGGAGGGATAATCCTAAATAATTTTAATAGCTTGACGGGAGGGCATGGTTGAATTTTGAAGGAAAATAAGTGGAATGGCCCAAAGCATTAATTTGGTTATGTGGTATTTCCTACCTGTCGAGTGATTGTCTCCGTTTCCAATTTGAGTCGGATGTGAGGCGCAAAGAAAAAAAACCGGTAATAGGCTGTCATTTACGAAGTTTGCGTTCAAATAGTTTCCGACTTATTAACGTTTCACGCCGAATATTCAAGTTTCTGCGTGAGTGCGATTAAACAAAGTCAGGTTTTCGTGATCGTGGCAATGGTCAAAGCAACAATATCTCTCTTCAGATGCAGTTCGTTACAAAAAGACATTAGACAAAAAAACAAAACAACTGTTTATGAAGTCACGAAATGCTGAAGAATATTTTCTAGCTTAAATACTGTCTCTCAACTTCAAGAAATGTGGTAGTGTTGGGTAGAATTTCATTTAAAATCTCCTTTTCAGAAAACGGTAAGTTATTATTTCTCTTTTCATGCTCGATCGCTCGCTCGAAATTGATTTTCGGAAGCAAAATATAAACAAAGGAAGAGATATTTCATATTTACGCGTACTATCTACATTGTTTGAGACATTTCGTTTCAGAAGAGAGAGGTTTTTTATGCCATAGTAAAATTATGACAACAGTGTTTGATATATCTTAAATCAGTGCTAAGTAAGGCCTATACTAGACATGCAGGTTTGGCAAACACCGTTATTTGATGATAAAACTTCCTTTTTCTTTTCATGTGAGGACACTTTGCTGAGAAGCTTTCCGGGTGTAGAAGTTTGGTCGCACTCTTTCATATAGAAAAATAAAAAAACAACCGAAAGTATCGCACCATTCAAGACTTAAAATTATTGATAGCACTTATCGTTACGTTCTGTTCTTTTAATTAAAAGTTTTTAAGTAAAACGTAACTTCTGGCGAAAAAGTACAGAGAAATTATAAGGAATTTAATGAGCTGTTGGTTACGCAGAAACTGGTTCCTCTCACGGATGACAATAAATGCAAAACACAGCGATACAATGGGATAAAAAGTGACATGTATCTTCATCAAACACAGTTTTCACCTACATTTGAACTGTGGTAACTATGTTTTTGAAGTCAGTATTCTGGATCTTAAAATCAAAGCAAGTTATATGTGATTTTGGTGCGTAGGAGTATTCTAAATGAAATATTGCTTGTTGCAATTTTAGATAACTACAAGGAAAAAGGAAACGAACGTTTACTAAGCTGCGCTTTAATGACGACAACAAATTTAAAAGGAGGTGGATCACATACTTAAATATTTCAATAAGGGCATTACTAGTAGTAGACATAGTAGACATCTATATTTATACAGGATAGCCCCATCAGTGTAGTAAACACTGGTATCAACGGGGGTCCTGTTACCCACCCATCCCACCCCAGGGGAGGACATCCATCACACAGTAATCTCGTGCGTGGGAAATTAACGTCTCCTGCCCCTAACCCTGCAGGAGACGGGACCTCCATTCATTGGTCCTTATCCGAGAAGACTAGAATATCTAACCATTTCTTGATGTAATAGAAAGGTACCATATTCTTGTCAATTATTTTAAGACCCTGAGTGTTGGTCCGGCTTGAACCCTCGACCTCCCGCACAACAGTCCAGCGCTCTATCCATTGAGCTAACCGGGAGGCGGCTAAACTCCCTCTTTTGTGGATGGGTTTCAACAAGAATCAGTTTCGTTCTTAGCGGTGCACATTCTCCTCTCGGTGACCGCTTTTCTTGGCAATTCCCTTATCCTTGTTGCCCTTCAAAAGGAATCTTCCTTTCATCCGCCGTCCAGACTGTTGTATCGTAGTCTGGCCATAACCGACCTGTTGGTTGGTCTTGTTAGTGAGCCTCTCTATGTTACTTATTGGATATTCTTGGTTCAGGAAAACTGGAGTCTTTGTCAATACGCAAGAGAAGCATTTCAGATAACAAGCTTTGCATTATGCGGAGTTTCTTTGATGACGATGACAGCCATAAGCGTGGACAGACTTCTCGCCCTAGCCTGTTATTGGGACTGAGATACAGACAAATTGTAACGTTGAAACGCACATACATCATTATAGCTACCTTCTGGAAGTTATATGTAGTGTCGTTGCTTTATGATTTCAGCTCGATCATCGTGTAACGAATTGGTATGTATATATAGTGATACCATCTTGCCTAGGTATCACAATCATGAGCTCGTACACAAAGATTTTCCGCACTCTCAATCGTCATCAGGCAGAAGTACAAGATCGTGTCGAACAACAGCCGAGCCAACCAAATGAACTGAACATGGCGCGACATAAAAAGGCAGTGAACAGTGCACTGTGGGTGCAGTTAGCATTAGTTGTTTGTTATGCACCATACTTTATAGGGGAAATTGTAATCGCTGACAGTAAAAGATATTCATCACACTTAGTGGTATTGATGGGAGCAACAGCTGTCTTAGTTTACTTTAACTCGACATTTAACCCGTTTCTTTACTGCTGGAAGATTAGTGAAGTGAGACAAGCGGTGAAACGGACAATTCGAGAAGCACTATGCTGAGGTTAGAAATAATGATATGTGATTGCATGAGCAGTTATAGCGCATTGAAAAGTTCAAGGTACTAATTTAAGTTCCACTGAGAACAGCTGAGGAAAAGTGAAGAAAAAAAACTCATTTTCCTTACCGTATTACAGTAGAGGAACGCCTCTGGTTGGCATTCCTATGATAAACAACGTCTTGTAAACGGATAGAAACATGTTAGTGAGAGGTAGAAGGGAGGTGGGATGTTTTTTTCCATCTTTGAAAAAAATTTGTTGGTTAAATGAAGACTCAGGAGAATATTCAGCTTTAAGAGTAGGTAGTTTGCTGTAAGAGCCGGTTTACAAGTTAGCCGGTGAGCGAGCTCAATATTTTTATCGTGTGGTAATCCTTAATCATTCTTTTTAATCAAACCTGCTTAACACTATATTTCTCATAGAGTTCTTTTAAAAGTATTAATCTTTAGCCGAGGAGAAATTTGTTGAAATTATAACAAAAGAAAATAAAAGTTTTTCACTTATATTGATCGAGTTTCGACCAGGATTACAATTTTGTTCCCACAGGAGACCATCATGATCAGAATGTTCTTGAGAAGAGGAAGAATGTTGACAGTTTCAACTGCAGTATACATCATAGTTTTTATAACCACCTAACTATATTTCATCTCAAACATTGCTAATTTACTGATCATAGGAGGAAAATATACAAGACAGTTACTGTTATCACGAACTTTTGCATATGATTAAAATGTTTTGTTTAGTTGGTGAAAAACAAAGTGAATTTGTTTGTTAAAAGGAAGAGTACGGTTGATTTAGAAGGAGAAAGGGTTTTCATTACTCCGACAGAGAGAATCTAAAGAAAAGTGAATGTTATATGGGCACATTATTTCGGGACGTGACATGTCTTGCCTTTCGAGTAAATTCTCTGCTTTAGATTTAAGTCGCATGTGAAGCGTAAAGTAAATTTAAAAAAAAAGAGAGGTGTTTTTCACGTAAAAGAAACCGCCTTAAATCCCTTGCCTCTCTGCCTATACATTCAAGTTTTAAAGTCCACATTTTGTATTCAAATCTTTTCCACACTGATCATGATCACTTTACCTTCAACAATCACTTTCTCGTAGCTGATAATAGTTCCAGAAGTTACGTGATGTCAAAACTGATATTAACGGCACTGCATGGTAAGAAACTGACATCTCTTGTGACAGGATAAGTACAGTAACTTCGTACTTGCATTTTTAACCTGAGGAAGAAAAACGAAACCACTGTTTATTAAGAAACGAAATGATGGAGACTAATTTCCAACGTAAATACTCTTGTTTTCAAGAATACGATTTTCCTCGATTAAATCTCAATATAAACCTATTTGTCACATAATGGTATCACTGTTTCACTTGCTTGAAATTGATTTTCTCAAGTAGAATTGAAATAATTGGTGAAAATTTGAGTAAGTATTACTTAAATTAGCTGTCTTCATTTTTAGACAGTTTACCTGCAGGTTTGGCAAACAGCTTTATTTAGTGATAAAGTTAAACTAATTCATAGTTATATCAAATATGCAGGTTTGGCAAACAGCTTTATTTAGTGATAAAGTTTCTTGTTATTTTATGCAACAGTAGACAGTTTGCTGATAAGTTATCCCGACTTAGAAGGGCAACGAAATAGTTGAAGTAGCCCAAAGCATGAAGGATAGTGGAACGCAGACACGGTTAAAGAGGCGACTTGAACAGTTAGACACGTACCATTTCGTATCTGACGAGCAATTGCCTCCGTTTTTAATTTAAGTAGGATGTCAGGCGTACAGAAAAAAACAAAAGGTATGGGGCTGTCTGCGACCAAAACAGTTTCCATGCTTGATGTTTTACGTCGAATAATCAAATTCAGCTTCCTGAAGCTGATTATAATTCGCAAAGCCTCTACAAACTGAAGCTGACATCCAACACTTGTTTACTTACTTTACTTTACTTTATTAGCTTCGCCGATCGGCAGGGACACCGCAACAGCCTGCGCCAATTATTGAGCATTTATTCGTCCATATCCAAGAAGACTAGAATATCTAACCATTTCTTGATGTTATAGAAAGGTAGCAAATTCTTCTCAATTATTTTAAGACCTTGAGTGTTGGTCCGGCCGGGGCTCGAACCCTCGACCTCCCGCACAACAGTCCAGCGCACTATCCATTGGGCTAACTGGGCGGCGGTATTCATCTCAAGATCTTATCAAGGTCACTTCTCTTTACTACAGTTGGCTCTTGGATCATATCGTAAATCTTGATAAGAGCTCAAATTTTTATATCCTCATCCCTTAATTAAAATTCATCCCAAGATTGAAGTAAATAATCGGTTGGATAAACACTTGGTTGGTTTTAGATTTCACACATCCTACCTAACTTAATGCCAAAAAAATTTGCAGGAAAATTTTCCTCCGGGAAAGGATATTTCTATCTTTCATGTTGCTGTAAAATAAAATTTTTTTTGCATTTAAGAAGAGACTTTTTAGAGTATGTTGCAGGGAAACTGATTAAAAATAAGTTATATGTAATGCATCTCCTTAGGAGAGATTGGCATCTCTTGTGACAGAAAAAGCATGACTGACGTACAGTACTTGTATTTTATAAAAAGGGAATTTACTAAGTTTCTGTAAATTTAAATTAAGCAAGGTAAGGTTTACGTAATCGTCGCCGGGCAGGTGCTGTCAAGAACGAAACAATTGTTTATTAAGTCACGAAATGCAAGAGAATAATTTCTAGCATAGCTAGTGTCCCTCGCTTTCAAGAGGTGAAATTGTCCTGGAGAAAAGTTCATTTACGATCTTCTTTTCAAAAAACGGTAAGTATGATTGTTCTTACTTTGATGCTCAAATGTCTCCGTCAAATGTCTAGGTATGTCCGTAATGCTAATTAAGACATATTAACTTCCCGTTTTTTTTTCAAGTGAAAAAAGACAATTTGCTGAAAAAGTTTTCTGTTGTAGAAGGTGGTCTTAATCTTTCAAATAGGCAAAAAACCGTTTAGGTAGCAACCTTTGGGGCTTAAAATTACTCATCTGATGTGCCCCAAGTATAAACGAAAAACAGAAGGAGGTCGTACTTTCACTATTAGGACTATAAAGGACTGGAATTGCATGAATTATAATATAAGAAATAATGGCTCGCTAGCAAGTTTTAAGCACAATGTTTTTAAATCCTTTCTAGCTGAACAAAAGGCTGCGATGCGCCTTAGACTGTAATTTGTATATATGTATTACATTGTTTTTTATTTTCTTTGTCATAATGTCTTCTATGAACTATTTATTATATTTTATCCTTTTTAAATATGAAGATTTAGAAATGCAAAGACTAGCAAAAACTAACGATAAAAACCAACGTTTCGGTGTCATCATGACGCCATTGTCAAGGAGAAATAAAGTTTGTGGCAAGGTGTAACACTAAATTAGCATAAATATGTTACGCTTTAATTAGCTCGTAACATATTTATGCTAATTTAGTGTTACACCTTGCCACACACTTTATTTTTTATTTCTCCTTGACAATGGCGTCATGATGACACCGAAACGTTGGTTTTTATCGTTAGTTTTTGCTAGTCTTTGCATTTTTAAATATGGTATATTTTATAGTTATTAGTTGTAGCATCTATATTTGTAATTGTTTTGAGGGCCACAGAGTCATCAGTGTCTTAGGGCTACTGTTAAGTGCTTTTACCCTCTCTAAATAAAGCCTATTATTATTATTATCATTATTATTATTACTCAGTTAATATACTTAACGTTTTGTTTCCCTTTTTATTATTATTTTTTTTATTTTTAAGGCAAATATACACTATGATGGAGCAGTCTCAGCGATTTTTCAGAACCGAAGAAGCTGCGAATTACTGAGAAATTAGATTCTCTAAAATAAAAACAAAACCTAGTTATTCAATGAGATAAAAAGTGACATGTACCTTTACAAAACAGACAATTTTCATCCGAATTTCAAAGAAGAAACACTGCTATTAGTTTATTTGGATCTTGGTAGCAAATTAAGGTTTGGATGCTGCGCGAGCAGCGTAGCCCCATACTCAGAAAATGGTAGTAAAAACAGACACCCATCAAGCCGATAACATTTGGTAGAACCACCAAACTTTGGTAGGTTATGACAGCACGTCCGTACATACAAGGCGCTATTTTTAGCATGACCGGCCGACTGCATTGTGGGCTCGCAACTAGTTAGGGGAATGGAGAAGGTAATACGAAGGCGCGATTGTATGCGTAATACGGAAAATCCCATTCATGTGTGCTAGGAAACTCTAAAGCAAAATGATGTGTTGCATGTCGATCTTCGGTTCAGAACACCGCAAGCACACACTTAGGCATTACACGAAGCCGATAGTACTTAATCGAGCTGATTTGTCTTCATTTTGACAATGTAGAGTCTATGATAGGTTCTTGGCTCAGCGTGCGGTCGTAAAGATATGAAATAAGCGAGAGGTTTGGGAATTACAAAAGATGTGTTTTGCTCGCTCAACGCCTAGGCGAGAGTAGCTATAGGCTCCCGACGAATAAGAGAATTACAGACCTATTTCCCTACTTTGTACCTTATCCAAAGTTCTCCAAAGATGTATTTTCAATAGATTGATCACCCATCTTAGCAGTTCCTTATCGACTCGGCAACATGGATTTCTGAGTTGTCGCTCGACAGTCACCCAGATACTTTGCTTTCTTCATAAAATCGGACAGGCCCTGGATAACTCTCTCCAATCTGATGTTGTTTACTTGGACCTGTTTAAAGCATTTGACACTGTCTCTCACTCCCTTCTATTACAAAAACTTGCAGCTTCTGCCATTGATGGCTCTCTGTTCCAATGGTTCGCAGATTATCTTACAAATAGGTCCCAGAAAGTGTTAATCAAAGGCGCAACATCTTCATCCTTACCTGTGCTCTCAGGAGTACCCAGGGAAGTATTCTGGGGCCACTGCTCTTCCTATGGCATATTAATGATTTACCAGATGTGTTATCTAGCTCTACTATGGCTTACCTTTTCGCAGATGATACCAAGCTTGCTCGCACTATCCACACCGAGTCTGATATAACTAATTTTCAACAGGATATTGATAAAGTGCTTGAATGGTCTTCTAACTGGCGCATGAAGTTTAATCTCAAGAAGTGCGAAGCCATACGTGTAACTCGAAAGAAATCTCCACTTCAAGGCTCCTATCATATTGGAAATCATGTCATTTCTCAGACCGATACCCAAAAAGATCTTGGTGTTATTCTTAATACCGATCTAAAATGGAGTTCCCACTTTTATTCCATATCATCCAAAGCTAACAAATTGCTGGGTTTTCTCTACAGAACATCTGACCCTAGTTTTGGACCTACAGTCAAGCGTTCCTTGTACCTGAGCGTGGTGCGATCTCATCTGGGTTATGCAAGTGAGGTGTGGAGTCCTTTACATATTGGTGATCTTCGAACAATCGAAGCAGTTCAACGTAGAGCAACAAAGTATATTTTAGCTCTTATTCCCTACAAAGAAAGGCTTATTTAACTGAACCTATTGCCAGAGTCGTACTGGTATGAAATCAGAGATTTATTTATTTTTCTTTAAGGCCATTAATGGCATCTATAACATCGATATCACAGAGTTTATTCAGCCCAAAGTAATAGTTAGATCTACTCGATCGTAATAGTTGTTCCTCAGTAGATTATCAGCCTTTGAAATGTAGAACGTCTCTCTTTCAACGTAGCTATTTCAACAGAACTGTTAAGTTATGGAATTCTTTGCCTTTGTCATTAAGAACTTTATCTAGTGTTATTTCTTTCAACGGATCATTAATTAAACGTTACAAAAAAGCTCTTATCGAAACGTTCGATCAGGACAGCGTTTTTACTTGGAAGTCCTTGTGTCCTAAATGCTTTGCCACCAGGAATTTAATTGGTTTCCGCCAGTGTTGCTTCTAATTACTTATAAACTATTATACTTACGTATATTTTATATATTTCAGGAATTTGCGTATTTTATATAGATATTTTTAAGACATTAAATTAGTCTTATATCACCAATTTCTTTTTTTTTTTTTTTGGAGGACTTTCACCTAGTTGGAGCTCGCTCTTTTGTGATTATTCCTCACTGAGCTTTTTGCATTTCGCTTTTCGTTTTGCTATTGAGCTTATTTTTTAAATCAGTGGAAGTTTAACAAATAAATAAAGAGGTGGAATGAAATAAATTGTGAATAGAGTGTAAGTAGGGTTGCACTATCCATCCCTTTGTCTCTGATACCGATATTTTTAATATTTTAATATTTTTAATAGAATATTTTGTTCACTTCACTGTTCGAATGTAACTTTAACTGTAATCAAAGGATAATCGTTGATCACACACGGAAATCGCTACAAGAAAAAGTCAATCACCTGCTGTATAGATGAAAGCTTGCTTGATAACTTTAACTGTAATCAAAGGATAATCGTTGATCACACACGGAAATTGCTGCAAGAAGAAGTAAATCACCTGCTGTATAGATGAAAGCTTGCTTGATACAGAAATGCCTTTCTTGTCTTTTTATTAGCAAGACTTTGGAATAAATAAAATTGGATCCAATGCAAATAGAATAACTTTGGCTTGCTATTATTCAGGACTATTGCCAGCGGCGTTTTCTTTCTAACTTGTAATGTACACACAAACCGCTTGTTCAATCACATGTTACGTCAATTTTGTCCGGGACTTTCTTGAAGGTCATCTGTACCGATTATCATACATTAGGGAATCCTCTGTCTGTAACAGACAATCTCCTATATTTCATCTGCCTTTTCCCTTATAAAGATCTCCGATAAGATTAAAAAATTGTCAACCTTATTCGCCCTGAGTGATAGAAATTTTCCTATCTCCTGGAGAATCTATGCACCATCAGAAATGTGTGATGTTGTCCTCATTTCACAATACGATAGAAAAGATCCCTCAATTCAGAACAAAATTTTCTGAATGGGTTCATCATTGATCAATGTTTAACCTATTTTTTTCATTTCGAAATCTTTAAAAGTATTATCAGCTTCGGGAAACTGAACTTCTGATCAGATACAGAGTTCAAGATAATTTACTCATCAGCCTGGAAATAATTGAAAAAAAATTATGGGCTTTTTGCATAAGTTATACACTGACAGAGATGCCAAGTGCAATTGATCGAAAACAATGATTTGGTGTTGTTACTGACATGTCCTTTCTGAAGTAATTCTGCAGTTTGATGAGCGGCCATTTCCTTTTTTCTCACAGATAATCTGTTTATTGCAGTAAGGAATGTTTCCTTCAAAGGACTTCCTCCTGGTGATGATCACCTAAAACTTTCTTCCTTTGTAGCACATAAATAAGTCATCTCCTTTCACACCGCAAAAAAAATGAGAGACTTCTAAATTATTACTTAACAAAGGTGTTTGTTTAGCCTGTTTGCTTAATCTCCAGGTATCTCAGGCTGAATCAGAATGAAGGACATATATATAGACGTATGTGCCATTGCAATCACAGAAAATTTTTTAGCAACGTTCCCTTATTCAATAAGTGATGCTTATTTCTGTCACAAGAGATACTAATTTTTCTGATAGCAAAACAAATTCGAGACTAAACTTCGACCAATACAACTCGTTTGGCGATATGACATCAATAAAAAGCCTTTTTCTTTAGGTCAGGAAAAAAGCCTTGAAATTAAAAAAACTCCCTTCAACTACTCTTTGAACTTTTCTCCAATACTTTTCTATTACTAAAAGAAGATTAAACATGAAAGTAAAATGCATGCATATCTTTCTTCAATTATGCCTTGCCGTATACATGATCATTGGTAGCTAGCTAGCACGAACAACACCCTTGAAAAAATAGGGTTAGTGTTCCATTGCCTTTCTTTCAGTTGTTTCCGTTAAAAGAAAGCTATTTAGTGCACACAACAAGCCATTTTGTTCTAATGATTACTCGATTAAGAGTGAGAGCCGCACAGGGCTTTGCTTTACAGAAATTAATAGTATTGTTCGATGATTGACATTAATAAACATAGAAGGCATACTATAAAGGGGAAAATATTCACAACACAAAAAGAAATTCATTAACAGATAAAATAGTTCCTCGAACAACAATGTTATTTGAACTTCTTACTTCGTCCTATCTAATAACATTGACGGGCGTTTTCATAAAATAATTGTGTAAACACTTTCAGGTTTAAAAGAAGTCGAGGATAACCTAACTCCATGGACAACAAAGCGTTTGTCTTACTGTCTGCTTCACTGCTTGTCTTACTTCGCTTATCTTCCAGCAGTAAAGGAAAGGGTTTAAAGTCGAGTTAAAGTAAATTAAGACACCTGCTGCTCCCCTTAATACCACTAAGTGTGATGAATATGTTTTACTGTCAGCGATTACAACTGCCACTATAAAGGATGGTGCATAGCAAACTACCAATGCTAACTGCACCCACAGTGCACTATACACTGCCCTTTTGTATCGCGTCATGTTCAGTGAATTTGATTGGCTCGGCTGTTGTTGGACATGATCTTGTACTTGACCCTGATGATTACTGAGACCCCGAAAAATTTTTATATACGAGGCGACTGAAATAACAAGGCAAGATGGTATAACTATATGGCCATACCAATTGACTATACGGTAATCTAATGTGTAAGATAAGGCATTGACAGTAGATACAATCCAAAAGGCAGCTATGATGATGTATGTGCGCTTCAAAGTTACAATTTGTTTGTATCTTTGCCCCAACAGCAGGGCGAGAAGTCTGTCCACGCTTATGGCGGTCATTGTCATCAAAGACACTCCACATAATGTATAGCCTGTAAGAAATTTGGCGTCATATGCGTATCGACAAAGAATCCATTGTTCGCGAGCCACGGACATCCAATAGGTAGCTTGGAGAGGCTGGGCAACAAGACCAACCAACAGATCAGTTGTTGCCAGACAACGATACAAGAGTTTGGACGGCGGATGAAGGGTAGACTCTTTGTGGAGCGCAACGAGGATAAGAGAATTTCCAAGAAATGTTGTGATGGAGAGGAGAATGTAGATTTTTAGGAGAGAAATTTTAAATTCTTGTTGAAGCCCACCAACCAAAGAGGGGGAACAATACAGTTTTTGAAATGTCTTGGTGTCTGTTCCACCTCCAGTGAAATTTGTTGTCGACATGATTCTGTATTCGTTTCCTTTTTCTTGAACTGAGGTTATCTGTGATTGTAGCGAAAACGAATATTTCATCAAAACAGCAACACAACAACAATCACTATAAACTTACTCATTTCCTGCAAAATAATAAGATAAAGATTTTCTCATCACTTTTTACTCGTTTAAGAAACGTCACAGACAAATTTGTCTGTTGTGTCAAAAAGCTTATTTTCGTCGCTTTAACTTGTCTGGTATATCACGTATGAAAATGGAATAAGAGGCAAATTTATATAAACACCTGGAACATTGTTATTGTTTTCTATGTGCGACAAACTATCCCTTATTACTTAGCCCACGGCGAGGCGCTCATTATCAACGCTTCAGTACGACGTACCGCAATGCTGATAACGAGAACCAGCTCGTAAGCTGACTTAGTTTTATTGACAGGTTAGGGTGTCAATCAAATGTTCATACAACAGTAATGATAATAATAATAAAGAATTTATCTAAAGAGGGTTAACACTTGATAACCAAAGGCTAATAACTTTGCGGCCCTCGGAAAATAAATTTACTAACTATGAATACATGTCATTTGTGTAAAGTTGAAGCTTGAATCGTTATCAGCCTAAGCAAGCTAAAAATAAAGAAACTAAAACAGCCGGTTATGGTCAATTTTATTTCATACGCATTCTTAAAGTTTGTTTAACATACACAAGCAACGGAACCTCTTTACATATCTAAAAGCATTACGGAAATTTTTCTGATAAGAAACAAATCCGAGACTAAACGTCGACCAATGCAACTCGTTTGGCAATATGGCATCAATGGTAAGCCTCTTTCTTTAAGTTAGGAAAAAAACGTTGAAATTAAAAAAACTCTGTCTAACAACTCTTTGAAGTTTTATCGAATACTTTTCTATTGCTAAAAGAAGATTATACATGAAAGTAAAATGTATGCATATCTTTCTTCAATTGTGCCTTGCCGTATTCATGATCATTGGTAGCTAGCTAGCACGAACAATACTCTTGAAAAGATATGATTAGTGATTCTATTGCCTTTCTTTCAGTTGTTTCCGTTAAAAGAAAGCTATGTAGTGGACACAACAAGCCATTTTGTTTTAATAATTACTCGATTAGAAGTGACAGCCCCACAGGGCTTTGCGCTACAGAAATCAGTAGTATTGTTCCATGATTGACATTAATAAACATAAAAAGCATAAGATGCACGATATTCGCAGTAGATAGCGCTATTTAAGCAATAGCGAAAATCAGACCTGAAAAAAATCAGGCCTGTACGGGATTCGAACCACTGACCCCTGCGATACTAGTGCAGCGCTCTACCAATTGAGCTAACAAGCCAACTGGTAGCAGGCCGTTAAGTTGATTCGTAATAAACCCGTGAAAGTGATAAATGAGATACAATGAAATATATGAAGTTCATATATTTTGTACTGCGGTATTAGATACATATGATGCACGATCCTCGCAGTAGATAGCGCTATGCTTGTTAGCTCAATTGGTAGAGCGCTGCACTAGTATCGCAGAGGTCAGTGGTTCGAATCCCGTACAGGCCTGATTTTTTTCAGGTCTGATTTTCGCTATTGCATAAATAGCGCTATCTACTGCGAGGATCGTGCATCATATGTATCTAATACCGCAGTACAAAATATATGAACTTCATATATTTCATTGTATCTCATAAAAAGCATAAATTGATGGGGGAAGTATTCACAACACAAAAAAACATAAATTAACAAATGAAATATTCCCAACAGACTATGTACAAACCTCGAACAACAATATTATTTGAGCTTCTTATCTCTTACTATCTAATAAAATTTATAATAGAGTTCGGATATAACACGCGCTGTCATTGGTTGAAAGGGCGCGCTAAATTCAGAATAAAGAAAATGGAGTCGAAGCTGTCACTCCATCTGCCAATTTTTAACATTGCGGACCAAATCTCGAATTTTTTTCTCGGGTTTTTATTCGACTCAGATGTCCTTTACGACCTATATAGAAGACGAAAGCTATTAGCGTCGATCGATTTAGAGGATGCTGTCAATGATAGTGCCACCTACCTGTTAACTGAACTCAGTGAGGTTTCCGATGAAGTTAGTCATGAAAACAATGAGAGCTGAAGGGAAGACTCTTTTTGAAGGGGAACAAGGATAAGAGAATTGTCAAGAAACGCTGTGATGGATAGGAGAGTGTTAACTGCTGCTGATTCTTGTTGAGGCCCACCTTCCAAAGAGTGGGAGCTTAGCAGTTCTCCACACGTTTTCGCCTGTGCTCCACCTCTAGTGAATTTGTTGTCGATATTGTTCCGTATTTAACCTACATGTGGATGATGGCGATAATTTTCAAGCTAGAAGGTTCGTGGATATTCTGGAGTCCTACAATCTCAGGCAACATGTCACGGAAGCCACTCATATTAGCAGTCATATTCTTGATCTTGCGATTACCAAATCCAAATGACGCATTTTATACTGATAGTTTAATTTTTGACCCCGTGATCTCAGATCTTTCTGCTGTAAAAATTAAACTGCTTCTACAGAAACCTCAGTCCAGGAAGGAAACTAGGAACTATCGAAAACTACGTTCAATTGACTATGATGCCCTATGTGATGACATTAATAATTCCGCTTTAATTAAAGAACCATCTTATCACTTAGACATCTTGGTGTATCAATATGATAATGTGCTGCGCTTGTTGTTAGACCGACATGCACCTATCAAGCAACGTGTGGTTACAGTTCGTCCATCAGCACCCTGGTATTCAACTGAGATTGCTCAAAATAAGCGCATTAGAAGAAAACTAGAAAGAAAGTGGCGTTCTACCCTACTTCCAAGTGATCGCGAACTACACGTTCACTAATGCAGTGTTGTTAACAATTTAATAGACTCAGCGAAATCATCTTATTACACCACCGTTATCAGTGATTTCTCAGGTGATCAGAGGATGTTATTTAAAACTGTTAACAAATTACTTCAGAAACAGAAAGTACAACACTATCCTTCCTGTTTTCCTGATTCCATCAGCCTCGCGGATGCATTCAACAATTTTTTCATCAGTAAAATTGACAAGATACACAATGCGTTTATAGAGAGAGTTCCTGAGAATGACCTCAGTTCATCTCATACTATTGACAGACCTATGTGAGATGTGCAGATTCACAACTTTTAGTAAGTTACTTTGGATATGGTAAAGAAATTAGCTGCGAAGACATTAAAAAAATCATGTGACTTCGATCCACTTCCAGCATCTGTTCTAAAAACATGCTTTCCCATCATCCTACCCTCACTAACCTCGCCTATTATAAACTTTTCCCTCAAGAATGGTGTGATGCCATGTGCTTTGAAAGTTGCTCACGGTATTAGAATCGCTTCTCAAGAAACAAGATGCTGATTTTTGAGCAATTAAAAATTTTCCGCCCAATCTCAAATCTAACATTTGTGTCCAAGCTAATAGAGAAGGCTGTTGCTTTGCAATTGAATGACCATATACTGAGGCAACATCTTGACGTGACATTTCAGTCCGCATATAAAGCCATTTCATAGTACTGAAAAGGCCCTCGTTAGAGTTCAAAATGATATTCTCACCGCTATTGATAACAATAACACTGCTATTCTACTTTTACTTGACCTATCTGCTGCCTCTGATACTGTAGATCATTCCATCTTATTATGAAGGTTATCTCGTCGTTTTGGGATCAAAGGAACCTGGCTAAGATCTCATTTAACATCACGAAAACAGTTTGTTAATGTGAATAAGGCAAATCCTCTTAACGTCTCTTAGAACGCGGCGTCCCACAGGAATCAGTCCTTGGCCCTCTTTTATACCTACTATATACCTCTCCTCTTGCTTACCTTATTAAGCGTTACAACTTAGAGTATCATTTCTACGCTGACAACACTCAGCTCTATGTGGCATTTAAAACTGACTGTCTTGATAAAATGGTAGATTGTAAAACTACTATCGAGCAATGTGTCCGTGATATAGATAACTGGATGGTTATCAACAAGCTTAAACTAAATCAAGACAAAACTGAAGTTGTTTTCATCAGCTCAAGGTATCGTCCCAGACCTCCTTTAGACTCTCTTCAAATTGGCAACGTGACAGTTGTACCATCATCCTCAGCTCGTAATCTCGGCGTCGTCTTTGATAAATGTTTTAACTTTAAGGACCACATAAAATCAATTTGCAAGTCTTCTCATTATCACATAAGAAATCGCCAAAATCAGAAAGTACATTGAGTAGGAGAGTTTTAAAATTGTTGTTCATGCCTTTGTTACTGCAGCGAAATTGGAATAGCTGCAATTATCTGCTTTATGGTCTTCCACAACATCTAATTTCAAGATTGCAATCCATTCAAAACACAGCAGCTCGAGTTGTTACACGTACTAGGAAATTTGATCATATAACCCCCCTCCTCAAACAGCTTCACTGGCTACCTGTCCGTTACCGTATATCTTTTAAAATTCTCCCACTGGTCTACAAAGCTCTCAACGGAATAGCGCCTTCCTACATCAGTGAATTACTAAAGCACCACACCTCTGAACGGAAATAAGATCGTCCTCTCAACACCTTTTGGCGACCCCGAAAGCTAGACTGAAAACATATGGAGAGAGAGCGTTTGCGGCACCGAGACTATGGAACTCGATCCCACTTGAACTAAGATCCAGTAGTTCGATAGACATTTTTAAACGACATTTAAAAACATCTTTATAAACAAGCTTTTTGACCCTTTTAATTTTTAGATGATTTTTAACTTATTGATGTAAAGCGCCATGGACAAATAGTGGAGTGTGCGCTTTATAAATACTTTATTATTATTATTATTATTATTATATTATTATTATTATTATTATTATTATTATTATTATTATTATTATTATCCGACAGTTGTAAACACTTATGTTTGTCATAAGATCATACACAGACTGGGGCGATAAACGTGGCTCAGGCTGCGCGTAGGAATAGAATCTTCCTAAACTTTGAAAACGTAAATAAATAAATCAATAAAAATTAAATTATAAAATACATATATATATATATATATATATATATATATCTAATAATCTGATAAATACAAGAAACTTAGTTACGAAAAGTCTCTAAAAGTTATATAAGTGAGCTCCTTAGCTATCTGGTGATAATTTTAAAAGTTCTTGAAATGTTCAAGGTGTTCGAAAGGACAGCTTTCTGCATTTTTCTTAGGATCACCTCTCCCCGGCCTCCGAATAGCTCTATCATAGACACGTCCACATTTCTCGACCATCCACCCAGGGCATCAATGATGATATTATGTTGTTTGATGGTGTATCCTGGATACTGCTGAGCCATCTCCCACCTCAAAGGACCATACTTTGCAGTCTTCTCCTCGGTCTTCGTCAGCCGGTTGTCTATCCACGGGCACGACATCTCCACAGCTATCACCTCTTTCTTCTTGACGTCAATGAAACGCGCATCTACTCTGTTCTGCTTCACAAAACTGCGCTCCGCATACACTGGAATATCCCAGAAGGCCTTGGCCTCCTGGGACTCATAGACTGGTTTAGGATCTACGGACGAGTACCAGGGGGGGACCGCATCTATCAGTTCCAAATCCCTCAGCTTCTCGAAAAACAAGACCTTGAGGGCCGCATCGTGTCTCGACAAGTACTTTTTTTGCGCGAGAGCCGGGCAGCCGGGCAGGACACGGGGAAGGCTCTCGTGTGCTTTGTTACACATCCTACACATAATATCATTGACCTGTGTTGTTCTCACTTTCATCGCTGTATACAGCTTTGTTGGTGTAAGCTGCTCGTCTAACTCTACAATCCGCGCAATAGTGTGCGAGGGTACCTCCGTCCAGCTCCTCAGCCAATCCCAACACCCCCTTTGATTCAGGTTGTCGTCTTCCCACCTGGCCGAGAGGAACTTTTCTTGCCACCTCTCCTCTTGGATCTTTTGTTGGCGTTATTATTATTATTATTATTCGTTTCCTTCTTCTTGTACAGAGGTTGTATGTTCTTGGAACAAGAAATATTTCGTCGAAAACAGCGCATGCCGAGCGACGATAACTAAATTTTCTTTAAATAAACACATAAAGACTTCCTCACCAACGTTTACTCATTTAAAGTGCGTCAAAAAACTGTTGGGTGCCTTAGAGATGAAGAAGCAATAATAGGAAAAAATGGAGACAGCTGAAATATCAGTATTTTAACAGTGCGATAAACAATCGCTCGGATACGAAACTATTTTAATATATTCGAATTAATTTACATCTAAATGATATGATAAATTTGGAGATTGTTACGAGTTCAATTTTTTCTTAGACCAAGTTATTTAGCTTCGCAATTGCAGTTTGTTGAGGCGGCTAATGGTTCAAGTCTTAACTTCACACAAATAAGATGAAAACTTGATTAGCACCCACATTGATGGAAGTTCATTCAGGTGAAGCGACCAAAATATGAATGAATTCGCCGGCATCGAGAGTGAAACGTACATACATCTTTGATACTATCATTATTTCCAAATTATTGTCAACTATATCTTCTCAGGTAGAAAATTCACCTTTAACTGAGTAGAGAAGATGGAGTGTTACGTTCAATTTCGGACAATATTCATATGAACTGACTCCATTAGGAGCACATCGACAACTCTCCTTTTACACACACACAAAAAAGGGAGATATTATTACTTAACAAAGGTGTTTTCTGAACCTGTTTGCTTAATCTCTAGGTATCTCAGGCTGAATCAGAATGACGGACACAGTCATTGCTATCATTATTTCAGTACTGGATAAAGCAACTCTTTCTTCTCAGTACGCGAACTGTCTAAGAAGGGTAGATGGTAAATAAATTGCATAAAGTATGTTTCTTTGCCACGGAAAATTTTATTGTGGTTTTTTTCTTCCCATTGAACAAATTCACTCAAGAAAGTTTAGGCAAATGATCTGGTATCAAAACAAAACCATTGATACTTAACATTTTCTGAAAGGATATTTTGAATAAAATTTTTACAGAAGACAACAGTATTTCTTTAAGACAAAAAAGGGTCGTTTCCTGTAGGCTAATTTTAACTGTTTGTGACAAGAGACTATTTTGTTTCCACAGCACCTGCCCAGCCACGACCAATTTACTTTCTTAATAACATCTACCTTAAAAATCTTCCTCAATAGAGGTCCTTTTCCTTATAGAGGCCTTATACGAACTGCTTGCTCTGTCAAAAGATCTGTCTATTTTTCTTCTGAGATGTACGTGATGTAATCCTGTTTTTGTCATCACCCTTGTCACTAGCGTTTACTCTTTAAAATGCGGCCGCGAAATCCTTTTAACTAAGAAACTGCCACTTCTTTTGGCTTTCATTGATGTTCCTTGTATTTAGTATACATTATCTAATCAAAAGAGACAATTTGTGAGTTAAAAGCAATTTGTGACGTTTTAATTAGCTTCATCATTTTAAAACCCCAGAAAAAAAAGCCCGTCATTTTTCAAGTAAAACTGAACAAATTCAAATTTATTACTGCTTCATTCGTTTTGACCGGCTCGTATCGCAATATGACATTAACGTCAATTGCTTTATTTTAGAAGGAAGAAGGAATCAAAACTGTTTTACCGTTAAGAAACAGATTCATCAATCAGATCTCCTTTACTACAACTTTAAGCGCAACGTTAACAAGAAAGTTAAACAAGACGGCAAAATCCACTGACTAAAAGTCTGGTTAGCTTTCCTTTACCATGCATAAATGCGTATCTTCGTTTCATTAATGTACTGTTGTATTTATGGCGAGTGTCGTTGCTTGAAAAACATTCTTAAGATGTAGTTCTAGTGTTTTCGTTCGCTTTCTTTCGTGATAAGCTTAAGAAATAAAATATACCAATAACTGCCTGAGTATCTTATAATATCATAAAATAATATAATATGAAAAGCTTTGTGTGGGAAGCGATTGAGAAAACTACTGATGTAAGAGAGAGCACAGACAACGGATGCAACCCAAAACAGAACTACAATAGCTTATATGCGCTTCAAAGTTACTCTTCGTTTGCATCTCAACCCCAACAACAGGGCGATAATTCTGTCCACGCTTATGACCGTCAAAGTAAACAAAGACACTCCGCATAACACATAGCTTGTTATGTATATATGTGAATCATGTGTGAATCGGAAAATGATCCGGTTCTCAAGAGTGCAGAAAATCAAAAAAGGTAGAGAGGCGGGTCGACAAGACCAACCAAGAGATCAGTTGTTGCTAGGCAAGATTCCTTGTGCAAGGCAACAAGGATAAGAGAATTGCCGAGAAATGCTGTGGGCAGGAGAATGAGCACCACTAAGAAAGGGGGATAAACTCAAGTCACCCTCACCTTCTGTTATATTACTGGTCACCAAAATTCATCAGTTTATCAGCAAGGCACTGGTACATTAAGAAAAAGTTATGGGATCCACAACTCCAGGTATCCTTTGCACAGCGAATTTGTTCAAGCTATCTTTCCTCCCAATGTGCTAACAAAATCTGTTGACGGCGGATAACAGGAAGATGCTTGTGAACGGCACCTAGGATAAGAGAATTGCTAAGAAAAGCTGTGAAGGAGAGGCGAATGTTGACAGCAGACAAAAAAATTGATTACTGTTGTAATCCACCTATCAACGAAGGGGAACCGTGATGACTGGTCATAAAATCTTAGCTGCGTTCCACCTTGTGTCAGTTTTTGGTTACGTTCATCTGACAATCCAGCCTAAAAAACTGCCGTCTCCAAGTTTTCGGCTTTAGTTGCAGCAAGGAATGTATTGTCTTACCTGAGCCTGCTGCACCATAAGTACTTCTCGCTCCAGAAATTTCCTCTAGGATGTTATTGTTTTATAAAAAACGGTAGCGGTAGTTTTGTATTTTAACAATGGCATGCACCACATATTGTGAACCGGTTCTAGGAATTTTCGTATTCACGTGCAAAAAGTGAAAAAAAAAAAAAAAAGTTATCAGCAAACCTCGAGCAACGATGACATATTCAACGAGCGTTCTCAAATAATAATCGTGGCTCAGCTTTGAAGTATCAATTCGAGTATAACTAGGAGAGGATCTAATTCCATGGACAGCAAAGCGCTTGTCTGATTGTCTGCTTTATTGCCTCTCTTACTTCACTAATCCTCCAGCAGTAAAGAAACGGGTTTCATGTTGTTTTCAAGAACATGAGGACAACTGCTTCGTCCCGAGCGACGATTATGTATGATTATATTTTACTTTGAGCGACCACAACTGCCACTATAAAGAATGGTGCATAGCAAACAATTAACGCCAACTGCAGCCACTGTGCACTGTACACAGCCTTTTTGCATGGTGCCATGCAAGAGCCCTTATACGAACTGCTTACTCTGTCAAAAGACATGTCTGTTTTTCTTCTAAGATGTGTGATGGAACCCTGCTTTGGTCATTAGCCTTTTCACCAACGTTTACTCTTTAAACATGCAGCCGCGAAATCTTTTTAAATGGGAAACATGCCAATTCTTTTTTAGCGTTCAATGATCTTTCTTGTATTTACATTATCAAATAAAAGGAAACGATTTGTAAGTTAAAAGCAATATTGTGACGTTTTAATTAGCTTCAGCCTTCTAAAGGCCCCAGAATAAAGGCCGGTCATTTTTCCATTTAAGCTGAACAAATTTAAATTTAGTACTGTCTCATTAGTTTTGACCGGCTGGTATTGCAATATGACGTTCACGTCATGTGCTCCATTGTTTTACCGTCAAGAAAAAAATTCATCAATCAGATCTCCTTCACCACAACTTTAAGTGGTTAGACAAGACGGCAAAGTCCAACGAAAAGGCTCGTTAGCTTTTCATTACCATGCATGAATTCATATCATCGTTTCTTTTATGTACTGTTGTGTTTATGGTGAGTGCCATCGCTTGAAAAACATTAATACGTGGTTCTAGTGTTTTCGTTCGCTTTTTTTAAAAAATACGAATAAAAACTTGCTCAATGAATAACTTGTGCCTCATATAGTATCATAAAATAATATAATTTGAAAAGCTCTGTGTAGGAAGCGACTGAGACAACTGCTGATGTAAGAGAGAGCACAGACAAGGGATGCAACCCAAAACGGAGCTACAATATCACATATGCGCTTTAAAGTCACTAGATTCGTTTGTATCTCAACCCCAACAACAGGGCGATAATTCTTTCCACGCTTGTGGCCGTTAAAGTAAATAAAGACACTTTGCATAACACATAGCCTGCTATGCATGTATGTGAATCATGTGTGAATCGGAAAAGAATCCAGCTTTCAAGAGTGCAGGAAATTAAAAAGGTAGAGCGGCTAGTTAAGTACCCTGGTCCCAGAGGTTCTCCTCTCTCTAAAAAAAATAGGATAAATCTCTTCTCCCTAAAAAAATCGGCGCCAAGCACCGACAACGAGCTGCGAAGCAGCGAGCAGTCGAGAGAACCTCTGGTGGAGATCGTTGAGAACCTCACTTTGGTGCATTCAGCTGATGATCGTGGCGATCTGATTGGCTGTTTTTTTTCGATACCAGTGATTGGCCAGTGAAAAAATATGTGGGGGAGGGTGTAGTATTCCGATATCGTACCGAGGGACCGGACAGTTGGTAGCTTTTGCATTGCCAATATTATACACGGGAGTGTGGCAAGTATCACACCACAAGATCGCATTGCTCCACGAGACTTGTAAACATGCTTTAAAAGAAGACAAATTTCAGTATATTTATCATCAGAACATGGTGTTATCGGAACGTTATTTTGACACAATAGGTCATTTGAATCTGGAGAATCGTTTTCCAGAGATAGATCAACTCGCAAATGAACAAAACGACGCTTTGTTTGCTTTGCTTAATCGTAAAGATGTGTTCGCCATCTTGCCAACTGGTTACGGCAAGTCCATCATTTTCAACTTAGAGAGAAGAGAACCTCTGGGACTAGGGTAAAACCTGTTACAAGAGTGTCGACAATGTAACAGAAATCATCAAGTTTAATTCGAATGTTCTCACCTCTGCTCGTGCACAACTTCGTTTTCGATCCCTCGAATCGCAGAAATAATCAACATCCAAAGCTGAAAAAGGATCTTCTATGTCATTGTTATTTTGCACACAAAGTTTTCTTTTGCTCTTTGGAGCTGCAGGAAAGGTACACGCTTTTTTCCTTGCATTCTTTATGCCATGATTATCAACCGGGTAGTCTTTGGCGCACCTCTTCTCGCGTTGTATGTCAATGCTTTCCCATACAGATTCCTTATAGTCTAGTCGAAGTCTTTCAAGTTCTTGTAGTTGTTCTAGGAGTTTTTAATATTTCAAAACAGTTCTATAGCATTTCTGACATAAAACCTGAGATAATTCCTTCGTGTCTTGAACGTCTGAAGCAACCACAGTCCGAAAGATGTCGAGACATTCTTTATTCTTGTCGGAGAAAATATTATACTGTGAACGGCCAGTGATCTTTATGTTTTCTCCACAGACTCTGCAAAAATCGTTTTGATCGAGTGCTGAAGCGCTTGACAGGAGTGTAATTAGTTCTATTCATAAATACACCGTGGAAATGTAAAGGTGAAAGTTAATTTAAATTTCTTTGTCGATACACGGTGGAGACCTGTCGCACGTGTAGCAGTATTTTAACAGATAGTAATTTCAAAACATTGGCGCTCCCTCTAGAGTAGTTTCATATGTAACGACACATTCACGAAAGTCCCCGACCCTAAGTTTTTTTGTTTGATACTGACGTTTCCTATTGGCTGTTGAAAAGTGATAGATTTGATCAGCTGTCAAAACAGCTGAATACACCAAAGTGAGGTTCTCCACGGTCTCCACCAGAAGTTCTCTCTACTGCTCGCTGCTTCGCAGCTCGTTGTCGGGGCTTGGCGCCGATTTTTTCGGGGAGAAGAGTTTTATCCTATTTTATTCGAGAGAAGAGAACCTAAGGGACCAGGGTACTAGTTAATAGTACCAACCAACAGATCAGTTGTTGCCAGACAACGATACAAGAGTTTGGACGGCGGATAAAGAGAAGACTCTTTGTGAAGAGCATCAAGGATAAGAAAATTGCCAAGAAACGCTGTGATGGAGAGGAGAATGTTAACTGCTGCAAGAGAAACTAATTCTTGTCGAAGTTCACCCGCCATAGAAGGGGAGCATAGCAGTTCTCGAAATGTTTTTGCCTGTGTGCTGCCTCTGTAATTTGTTGTGGACATTGTTCTGTGCTTGTTTCCTGACAATGACAAGGCAAAAGTAGCGTACTAGACCCTAATCTGATCCAATTAGTTTTCTTCCAATGTCTTGTTCACAATAAGAAGAGAAATATACTTTCATATCAGGTAACTTTCATGTAAAAGGAAAGTTATTGAATTTTTCTTGCTGGAGGGCAAACAATCCCTCTCTATTTGATAGGGTGCTTTTAAAATTTCCATGTCATCTGCTTGAAGTTCAAACTTGAATATTATCAAACTCGGTAAACTAGAAAAAAAAAAAAAAAGAAAAGCTGACGATTTTACTGGGTCTATGAAAAATCTGGACTCGTACAATCTCCGAAAGCATTAAACTATTGAAATTGAAATTTTAATCAGAGATGCCAGCTTACTTTAAAATATTTCTTTTAAATTTCTAATGAACACAGTTTTGCAGCTAACAAAAATGGTCTATTATCAAGCAAGCTGCACGCTATTCAATCTTGTCGTTGTCATTATCTGAACCATTAATAAATTTCCCTTATATTACGACATACTACTACTGAAGTGAAAAACAATTTATCATTCCCAGGAAGAAATCAAAAGATAGATTAGCTGGTTCTACCTTTCATCAGCAACATTCACCTCAAGACTTCCTCTAATGCGTTGACTCTTTAAAAATGCGCCCACGACATGGCTTTCAAATGACAATGATGACGATCCCTTTTCTTTTTTACAGTTCATAATTTACCTTACGTTTCTCATTTATGATAAGAGAAGACAACTCGTGACTAAAAATAATTTTGTAACACCTTATTCTGGTTTATTTTTTAAATGTCTCATAATAAAGGCGGCGGTCTATTTTGCGCCACAATTACGTGTTTGTCTAATCGGTTAAGTTTAATTTAGGAATAGATTAGCATCTACAGTCAAACTTAGAGACATCTATGATTGTATTGTTGTTTTACATCTTATTTGAACTCGGTCTCCACAGGCAGAAAATCATTCATAGCTGAGCGAAGAGGATAAAGTACTGCATTTAATTTCGGAAAATGGAGAGATTTTGAACTAACTGTACAAAAAGCGGGGATTGTAAATTTTATCATATACACACTTACACATTGTGACTAGTATTATTATCCAACTGTGCTTCGTAGAGTACAAATAACGCCCAAAACGAGAACAAATATCTCTCGGTATTTGTACTCCAGAAAACCGGTTAGAAAATTTCCACGAAATTAGCCCGTACTGAAATAACAATTTGGCGCGTTGGATAATAAATCTCTTATTAGACGTTTCGTTGTGTAGTATGGCTGAGTATTTTTAATCGTTGCCTTAATATGGTTTAAAGAGGAATTAACATTAGAGTAAAATGTATGCCTATCTCTCTTCGATTATGACTAGATATAATCATGATAAAGTTAGAATTAGTAGCACGAAAAATACTTCCTAAAGAAAGTCCAAAATCAGAATTCCTCACCACCGTCTAAGCATTTAAAATGCATCAGAAAATTCTATGTTGTGTCAAAAAATGCCCGCAACCTGCGAGGTACCTCAGTTAAGAAAAAGACACTAAAAGGTAAATATGGAGGCATCTGCCATTAAACTTTCACCTCCAGGATCCTAATCAAGAGTTCATGTCATTATCAGCCTCAGCAAGCTTAATAAATAATGTAAACTGGAGATTTTACTCGGTCTTAGATAAATAAAGGAATTTTTGACAATCTTCGAACGCATCAAACTATTCAAATTCAAATTTTGATTACAGCTGCGAACATATTTGAAAATATTTAAGTTTACCTTAGTAGTTAATTGCGCTTTGCAGTTTTTCTCTCATCGTTAAAAATTACGCCAGCAAACCGTTTTCTACATTTTTTTTTTATTCTTTGTTTATTCTCCTCCTTTAGCCAGCGAATTGTTGGATTCTCTGGTGTGATTACCCATTCTCTCTTGAGCAGTTACATCCTAATGCTTTTGTGAACAAAAATTTATCAACCGCGTTCGAAATTACAAAAATAGCCGAAGGCTTATCTGATTCTAACTTCGTCAGCAGCATTTATCTCAGGACTTCCTCACATGCGTTTACTCTTTAAGAATGCGTGTACGAAATTTCTTTTAAGTAACATACTTGACAATTCCTTTTGTTTTTTGGAGTTTCCATTTTATTCCATATGCTCACTTACAAATTGCTAACATTAGTCAGGCAATATTATACATCTCTAAAATTCTTAAACATTATGGACTATGTACAGACTTCCACCAACAATTTTTTCGTAAGTTTCTTATTTCTTCCTATCCAACATACAACATATCTGACGAGCGGTCTCTCTGGCTGGTACTAATCGTGACATTTTTACTAAGCTATGAAAACTATCCATTAGAGTGTACCCTAAGAAACCGGGGATCTAACTCTAAAACCATGGACAGCAAAGCGCTTGTCTTATTGTCTGTTTCACTGCTTGTCTTACTTCACTTATCTTCCAGCAGTAAAGGAACGGGTTTAACGTCGAGTTAAAGTAAAGCAAGACATCTGCTACTCCCCTTATTACTGAGTCTAATGAATACGTTTTATCGTCACCGATTACTACTGCCACTATGATTAAGTTTGGTGCATAGCAAACTACTAGTGCTAACTGCACCAACAGTGAACTGTACACTGCCTTTTTGTATCGCGCCATGTTCAGTGCATTTAGTTGGCTCGGCTGTTGTGGGCCATGATCTTGTACTTGAGCCTGATGATTACTGAGACCCCGAAAAATGTTTATATACGAGAGGAATGAAATAACAAGGCAAGATGATATAATTATACAGGTGTACCAAATGCTTATACGGTAATCTAATATGGAGCATAAAGCAGCGACGCTAGATACAATCCAAAAGGTAGCTAAGATGATGTATGTGCGCTTCAAAGTTACAATTTGTCTGTATCTTAGCCCCAACAACAAGGCGAATAGTCTATCCACGCTTATGGCCGTTATCGTCATCAACGACACTCCACATAATGCTACGGATGTGAGGTAGACGGCGTCATATGCGTATCGACAAAGATTCCATTGTTCGTGGACCACGGAAATCCAGGTCGTAGCAGCCAAAGGCTGGGTAACAAGACCAACCAACAGATCAGTTGTTGCCAGACAACGACACAAGAGTTTAGACGGCGCATGAAGGGAAGATTGTCGGTGAAGGGCAACAAGGATAAGAAAATTGCCAAGAAATGCTGTGATGGAGAGGAGAATGTTAACTGCTGCGAAAGAAACTGATTCTTGCTTAGGCCCACTCAACAATAAAAGGGAGCATCGCAGTTCTCCAAATGTTTTGGTCAGTGTTCCACCTCTCGTGAAATTCGTTGGGGACATTGTTCTGTGTTTGATTTGTTTTTTCTGGCAAGTTATCTATGATTGCAACGAGAAATGAGGTCCAAACAGCACACGCCTACCAACGGTCACTGAAACCCTACTTCCTAAACAATGTCCACAATTAAAAATCCTCACCTGCGTTTAAGCATTTAACATGCATATTTCCCAATATGGAGGTAAACATGACAATTAATTGATAGAGATGGAAAATAAAGGGATGCGTTTTCCAATCGAATCCAATCTGACTCGATGAACAATTTATTTCCTACTAGTTTATTATCATTTTTTTTTGTCTTTCGAGCTCGATTGTAGAATTGGCATTCAAAATGTCTCTGGAAACTGTCTACCGTGTTAAAAAAGTTACTTTTTTCATACCCTAAATGGTATGAATTAGCAATAAAAGGCAAGCCAGATATAGAGACATCTATCGTATCATTTTTAGAAGAGCCACAAACCATCTCTCTTAATTTGATAGGGTGCTTTCGAAATGTCCATATCATCTGCATGAAATGTAAACTTGACTGATCATTATCAATCTCGGTAAACTAGAAATAAAGAAAAATAAAAGCTGACTATTTCACTTGGTCTGAGAAAAAAACTGGAAACTCGAAAGCATCAAACTATTGAAATTGAAATTGTAATCAGAGATGCCAGCTTATATCTAAAATACTTCATTTCAATTTCTAGTGAACACAGTTTTGCTCATTTTCCCATACATTTCCTTCTAATTTTCAAGTGTGGATACGCTATTGTCCTAGAACCGGGTAAGTTCTAACGACTGTCTCGTCGCTAAGAGTTTGGACGGCTGATGGAGGGAAGATACCTTGTGAACGGTAACAATGATCGGAGAATTTCCAAGAAATGCTGTTGGGAAGAGGAGAATGTTAACTGCTGTGATAAAAACTGATTCTTGTTTAAGTCCAGCTTCAAAAGGTGGGGGGGGGGGGGGGGAGGGGCAGCATAGGAGTTCTTGTGTTGTTTTCGTCTACTTTCCACCTCTAGTGAAATTTGTTGTCAACATTATCTGTTTTCTTTTTCTTGTCGTGTATTTGTGATTGCAATGAGAAATATTTGTGTAAACTGCAGACACCAAGGCGCGATCGCTTAAACCTCACTTCTTTAAATTTAGCCACATAAAGACCACCTCACCAGCCTTTATTCATTCAAAATGTGTTCGGAAATTTTCTGTTCTTTCAAAAACTGATTAATTTTTTCCGGAATCCATCAGGTGCCTCACGTATGAAATAGCAATAAAAGGAGATTATAGACACCTGCTTCAGTTTTTACAATGCACTGAACAGATAATAATAATAATA